>NW_024501792.1:2725713-2999813 GCF_017590055.1 Onychostruthus taczanowskii | reverse complement strand
GGGGGGAAGAGGGAGGAAAGGGAGGGAGGGAAGGGGGAGAAGAGCGGAGGGAAGGAGGTGGCAAGCTGGGGACGAAATCCTGCTCTGGGTTATGGCCGGCGTAAATTTCCATTGGCTGGGGGTGCACAAGGTGCTCGGAGAGAGGAGTCGGTGCAGGATGGAGTCCCTTTGTGTGTGTGTGTGTGTGTGCTGTGTGTGCGCGGGGCTCGCACCCTCCTCTCCCGGGCGAGCCGCTTTTTCTCCAGGTTTTCCTTTGAAGCCCCGGCCGGCGGCTGGCAGGGGAGGGCGGCCGGGGCTGCGGCGCTGCTGCCCGCGCCCTTCCTCCCTCCTCCTCCTCCTCCACCTCCTCCTCCTCCTCCTCCTCCTCCTCCCCGCTGACAGTCTGGGGCTCGCTCCGGCACCGGGCTGGCCCCGGCTCCCGCAGCCCCCCAGCCCCGTCTCTTCATCATAATAATAATAACAACAGCAGCAGCGGCGGCAGCGGCATTGCCGGGCAGCGCGGAGGGCGGCAGGCGAGAGGAGCTGCGGAGGAATTCGGTTCCTTTTCCTTTAAAAAAAAAAAAAAAAAAAGAGAGGGATGTTTTAAAAATGCAAGCGGCTTGCCCAGCTGCACACACCCGCCCTCCCTCGGCCGCCTCCCTCCCCCGGCTGCGCACACACCGCACGCTCGCACCCGCTCGGGTGTCAAACCCCGCCGGGCACCCAGCCTGCTGTGGGCACTGCCCCGGCCCCCCCGGCCCTTCCCAGCGCCGCCGACCGGAGCCTCCCCCGCTTCCAAATGGTGAGTTTCTACCTGGTTTTGTGGCGACTCGGGGTTTTTCTCCATCCCCGGGGCTGGCGGAGGGGGCGGGGAGGCAGCGCCTTGCTGCTGCTGCTGCACGCTTTGTGCCAGGGGCCGGGAGCGAGCCTGCAGATTCCTGCTCTTATTTCTGCATTCCTTCTCGTTGAAACAATGAAAATAATTCCGTCACTGCCCCAAACTTCCTCTTCGTTATTTAAATGCGGAGACTTTTCGTGTATTTGTCGCAAGCGACCTTGTTGGGAGCTGTAAGGAACCTGCCGCGCCATGTCATTTTTTTTTTTTTTGTATAAACGATTAAAAATGGAATGTATTCTCTCAACAGAGGGTCCTTAGAGAAGCTCTTTCCTTCCACCTGTGTGTCCTGTTTTGTAATCTTGAGCCATGAATTGAACTTGCCTGCTATTCTTTTCCTCTTTCTCCTTTTGATCTTTTTTTTAATGATTATTATTTTTTGATCCCCGTTGGTTTTGGTATTTTTATTTTTATTTTTTTAAATTTCTTTTTTGCAAGGACTAGTTTGTTGCGCCCCTCTCAATCCCTGAGACCCTAACTTGTGATGTTTAGCTTTTAAATCCACGGGTTAGGCTCTTGGGAGCTGTGAGTTGTGCTTTGACATCTTTATTTTATTTTAGAAATATATCCTCTCTCAATGTGTATATGTGTGAGCGCGGGTGTGTATATTTAGAGCCGTATACACACACATACAATAGTGTTTAGAGACCTTTTAAGGAAAAAATAAGTGTATTTCTCCTCCTTAGGCTCCATCGGCTGATGTAGGGCGGTGGTTATGGCCATTTTCTGTATAAAAATCAAATTAAAATCAGCGTTCGTACCGCTGAGATTTTTTTTTCCTCATTTTTTTTTTCTTTTTTAATGTGTGTGTGTATATTCACGAGATAATTTTCCAGCTGATCCAGATATGGGGGTGTATGTGTGTACACACAGAGTGATTATTATATATGCGTGTGTAGATAAGATATACATGATATGGATGTAAATACAGTTCTTGAGGTGTGCGTGGCGATCCACAGACGTATTAATTAATACAGCCGAATTAAACCATAAATACAGATACTTCAATATGGAGGAATATTAATACCACGCCTGTGGTAAAAGAGGGAGATTTTTTTGCAGCAGGCCACTGCATAGAGCATCTCGTTTTTGATTTTTTGATTTATTTTTTTTGCCTTCCTCCCCTTCTTGAGAGCAACACAGAGTACCCTGAGAGCGTAACAGTAACAGCTCGGTACATTGGTGCTTGACCTCAGCTGAAATCCCAGCATGCCTCATGCTTCCAAGTTTAAAACTGAACGATTAATCTTGGAAATGTGCTCTATGGACACACCGAAAAAAAAAAAAAAAAAAAAAAAAAGGTTAAAAAAAAAAAAAAAAAAAAAAAGGAGATAGAAAAAAAATAAAAATAAAAAGCCAGGAGATGGGTTGGATTTTGTAGGTTGGGAAAATAAAGTGCAGAATAAAATGGTTGCATGTATTAATGGTTGGAAAGTAAAAAGAAATGCTGAAGTTTTCTTCGAGTCCTTTTCTAGAACTTCCAGCTTTGCTGCTTTTCCGGGCTATATGATATGTAAATGATGAATCAGAAATGTTCAAATTGTTTCCTGCTGCTGCTGTTTTTCTTTATTAGATTTTTTTTATGTTGCTGTAAAATTAATTATGGTTGGAACTGTATTTCTTATCTCTGTTCTGCAAGGCAATTTATAATGAAGTTACTGTACCTTGTTATGGCACCGAATTACTGTTTGATATTTGAATGCAAATGCTTGAACTTAAAACGATGCACCAAAAATTAATTGACGGTGTAACATTTTGCTATTTAAGAGCTTTAGGATATGTTTGCTGGTTCCTGTTGTTTAACAGTTATTGAACTGGAAAAGGTTGCTTGTTTGATTTTGATTTTTTTTTTTTAATTAATTTTAGCTGCTTTTTCTTGCCACTGTAATTTCACTGAGCGTTTTACCTCAGCGCGAGGGGGGTATCATTATCTAGATTAGTCATAGTGACCTGAGGCCAAAGGAGATGGTGAGAGCCAAGGCTTTTTTGGGATTTTGTTTGGTTGGTTTTGATTTTTTTTTTTAAAATTAATTTTAGCTGCTTTTTCTTGCCACTGTAATTTCACTGAGCGTTTTACCTCAGCGCGAGGGGGGGGGAGGAACCAAAAAAAAAAAAAAAAAAGCCACGAAAGCCTTGTCCTTCTGAATTTCTACATTATTCCAAACGTTCTTTAATTCCAAAGCGAGCCGCATTTATTTTCTGTTACCTGCTTGGAACCCGGAGCGCTGCAGCCCCGCACCTTTGTCCAGCCATTACCACACCCGCAAAAAATAAACAAAAAAAAAAAAAAAAAACGCTTTTTTTGGGGCGCTTTTCCCCCTTTCCCCAACCTTTTAACCCCCGGGAGGGAAAGGGGGGAGAAAAAAAAAAAAAAAAAAAAAAAAAAGCCACGAAAGCCTTGTCCTTCTGAATTTCTACATTATTCCAAACGTTCTTTAATTCCAAAGCGAGCCGCATTTATTTTCTGTTACCTGCTTGGAACCCGGAGCGCTGCAGCCCCGCACCTTTGTCCAGCCATTACCACACCCGCAAAAAAAAAACCAAAAAACAAAAAAAAAACCGCTTTTTTTGGGGCGCTTTTCCCCCCTTTCCCCAACCTTTTAACCGCCGGGAGGGAAAGGGGGAAAAGCGCTTTGTCTGCGAGGCTGCGGCGGATCCCCCGCGCATCTCCGCGCATCCCTGCGCTTCCAGGGGGGGGTCCCCGCGTTGGGAGCCCCCGCGATGTCCCCGCTGTCCCCTCCCCGGGGGTCGCTATTGTGTCCGCGGTGCGGGGCGGGGGTTGCGCGGGGCTGCGGCAAAACAATGGGCGGGGAGGGATGGTTTGGGAAAAGGGGGACGGAGCCCGCGGGGGCTCCGCGCAGGCGGAACCGGGAGCAGCTCCCGGTCCAGACGCATCAATTCCGCGGCTGGGGTTTAAAGGGACAGACAGAGCGCTCAGCCCCCCCAAAAAAAAAAAAAAAATGAGCGGAGGGGATGGAAATAAGAAGGGAGAGAGAATCCCGCGCTGCCCCCCGAGGGTGATTTTCCACGGGGAAAGGCGAGGAGGAAAGGAGGGAATAGCGGCTGGAATAGAACAGCCCCCCACACCCTTTTCCTTTGCCTTCTGCGCCTCCGCGCTGCAGAATTCCAGGTTCGGGGCGATTCTCAGCCCGGCGGCTGCAGAAATGTCAGCGCGGGTGAAACTCAGCCCCGGTAGGAACAGGCAGCCGGGATCGTTCCTGTTCGAGCAGGCAGAGCTCATCCACAACCATTCCTGCAGCGATTTTCACCTTCCGCAGACAAAAGGAGGGATATTGCGCTTGGGCCCCCCCATTTTGTCTTATTCCTTTTGATCCAAGGCTTGCTTCTTTTAGTGTTACAGAGTTTTTCTAATAACAATTTCATCAATTTCCATGATGTTATGTTTTCATTAGGAAAAAAAAAAAACAAATCTGTGGACAAAAAGGTTGTTTTTTTCTCATACAAGGAAAATAAATATTAGGCATTAATTTAATCAATAAATAGAATAAGTAAAGCTTAATAAGGATTGCAGATCTTTTTCAGCCCTAAAATAAAAACCACCAGGCTGGAACAAGTTTCAATCAAAAAGTATATCTAATATGCTGCCACTATATTTAATATAAAGCATTGCTAAATATTCTGTGCAATACGTGATGCAAATAATTACGAAGGAGAAAGATAAGCAAATGAGGCGTGGGATTTTTTAAAATATGGTTATTTTTTAACAAAAAATATATTGTAACTTCTGCAAAACTCTGGTGTCTGGGAGTTTTGTCCGAGCAGCAACTGGAGATTTGAGCTCGGTGACTTTGACCTCGTTGTGGCTGAGTTGGAACTTGCTCTCCCAAGTTGAAAGGCACAGGGTTTGGTGGCAGGAAAAGGTAAAAATAAAAGGTCCGAGGCATTCTGCAGTTTTCCATTGTTGCTCTTTTATTTCCAGGGGTTTAACAGGACCTAAAGTTGCACAGTGCTGCAGCTACAAAAAAAAAAAAAAAAAAAAAAGAGAATACTTTTACTGCCTTTCTTCCCTGAATCATTTCCAAGGTACTTAAGGATTTATTGGGCCAGATAGCAAATTGCAGTTGAGATGCTGTGTAGTGGCCAGTGCTGATTAGATGATTGATTAATTCCTGATCGATTTCTAATTCCTAACCTAAATCACATTATAAATGCTCGATATTAAAATGCAGTTTATGCCAAAATCTGATTGCAAAGTCAGTCAAAATGCCAGTTGGAAATACCATAGTATTCCTATTTTTTGTTTGATTTGTTAACCCTTTAATTCCTCTGTAAGGAATTGCTTGGCCATACCTCAGTGCTTTAGAGCAATGAAATGCTTTTTCATAGGAGTTTTGTGCACAATCCCTGGAATACCAGGAGACACTGCAATTCCCAGAGCGTGAACTCCACGTTCATGTGCACCTCCAACCACTGCCAAACCATTCGGATTTTTTAATTTTTTCTCCTTTTTCCACCCTAAATTTTGTTCCCTTCTCCGTGAGCGAGAGGAGGGGGGAAGGCAGGCAGGGTTGAGGAGTTCAAGGCGTGGGTTTCCCAAAGGTACAATTCCAGTTCTGCACGAGGCTGGAGCTCGGGGAGAGGAGCCTCGGTGCCAACTGTGCCGCATTCCTGCTGCCCTGCCTTTTTCCCAGGGCTCCCAAGGAAAGAGCATCCCAGTTCTTCCTCACTCTTGGGAACACACACATTGTTTCAATAATCCAGGCAATAAATGCTAATTAGTAATGCTTAAGGACCCTACCAGTCAGAGTAATTATCATAATTTACCTCTTCCTTGGTAAAAAAAAAGGCATTCCTTGCCGATTTTTAATTTTTTCTTTTTTTTTCCAAATGGTGTTTTCTCCCTTTTTTTTTTTTTTTTCCCCCTCTGGAAAGAATTCCTGGTTGGATAAGCAATAAATATACAGCTTTGAGACACGCTTTGTGTATGGCACAGGGAGCTGGAGCTGAGCATGTGTAAAGATTTTCCCACACGTCAAAATTTCTTTAAAACCTGAGATTTTTTTTTCCCTTGGCCTCCCCTCTGCGCTCTCCCCTCCTTCCCCAGCCCCACCAAAAACCACTTGCAGAGGGAGAACAAAGGAAATCAGGAACTCTAAAGGCATCATTAAGTATGAAGAGCAACAGCAAGACAGAGTGTGATATGACAACATATTTTATGGCACAAAAGTAGAGATAATTAAATAATTCAGTGGTATTCTTAGCTAATTAGCACAAAGATCTTTCAGAAGCCATCAAGAAAATGGAGCTCATCAAACCTAATAATGCGTGGGGTTTCCCGAAGATCCTGTGTTTTCCAGCATTGCTGCTGCTTCCCCACCTGATACTGTAACACCAGAGGTTGCAAAGAGTTGCACAATTTAATTGGGCTCTTCCTCAAGATAATATTTTCCATGGAAGGGGATCAGGTATTTAGAGGAAATGAATATGCATAGCTGGAATTTTCGATATTAGTCAATAGCAGAGGAAAAGCCAGATCTGTTACGAGGGATCCATTTAAAAGATTAAATTTTCAGCCAGGAGCCTCTCTTGGGTTGATTGGGATGGGGCTGGCATTTGGAGCTGCTGGATGAGTGCTGGAGTCCAAGTTCTTTATTTACAGAGCTAATTGGGGTCCTGGATTGGCTGGTTTCAGCTTTTTTTTGGGCATTGAGAAATGTGTGGCCAAGTCCAGAGGAGGTTTGGGATCTCTGGTTTAACCTGGGCTCTCATTCCAAGGCCAAAACCAAACTGGGAAGAGCTCCATCATCATCTGTGGATTTAGGTCTTCAGTAGGATGGCTACAGCTCTCATGCCATGCAAATATATTTTCCCTTTGGATTCATGAGGTTTTTTTTTTTTTTTTTACCTGGAATCAGTAGCTGCTGATGCTCCTGAGCTGAATCCAGGTTAGCAATCCACAGATCCTATCCATGGGCAAGGACCTGCAGGGCATTGATCCTGCTCCTGGAAAACTCAGGGAGGCACGTTCTCAGTAATTAGGTGCATCAAATATTGCTCAGAATATCTCTCTGTATTATTCAGAATATCTCATTATGCTCCTTTGATCTGAATGCATCCCAAGTTCACGAGAGGCATTTGCAAACTCCCATTCACTGCCTCTGTGGTTGATATATTTGGGGTTCCTTCTCCCTCTGCCAAACAAAGGAATGGCTGAAAATTTGACTTCGCCAGCCACTTAAAAATCTCCTGCTTTAAATAACGGAAGGGGATGTGCATCAGTCTTGGATTCAGCAATAATTCTGTTTTTTACTCTGCGCCCAGACTGAACTTTCCTCCTGTGTTACAGTTTTGGTGCTTTTTACTCCATGGATAACCCACACAAGTCCTGCAGTGGGGTAAGGTCTGAGAGTTTGGGATTGTTTTTATGCATGGAGGGGAAAAACCTCCAGGCTCCCCTGAAACTATCCCTAGAACATGGAAACAGATTTTTCCCTGCCCAAAAAGAGGTGGAGACTCATTTGTAGAAGGAAAAAGGAGAGGATAGGAGGGGAAAAGACACCCAAAGGGCTTTGGCCAAGAATGCAAATCACATCACGATGTTTCTGTCTCCTGGTTTACAGGGCTGCTGTTCTTTAAGCACAAATTCTTCCTCTCTGGAACCTTCCTGGTTGGGAATGAGGTTCTGACATGCCAGGAGACCTTCTGGTGTGCCCCCACGTGTAACAATGAAATCCATGGTACTGCTGTGAACAAGTCATGCCTTTTTTCTCTTCTGTTTTTCTGTCGTTCACCCAATGCTCTGGCACTGTATTTGAATATATGAGGGCATTCCAACCAATTTAAAAAAAATATATATGTATAATTTCCAAGATGAAAGAGGAATCTCTGCTTTCCTTGGTGAGCCTGCTTGCAATTGTTTTTATTTAACAGCTCTTCCCACACTGCAGTCAATGAATCTATAATCTCCTGGGCTGAAATGTCTGACACTTCCAGAATAATTTATTTGCTGCCTCGACTCGCAGAGCTCCACCTACAGCAGTGTCTCAGCAGTGGGCTGGTGGTGAATCTGATAGAAATGTCTGGTTTTTGGGTGTGGGAGGGAGGGAGGGAGGGATGGAAGGACGAACAGAGGCTCTGCTGTGCAGTGTGTGCCTCTCACACCACCCTTCCAGCCAGGCGTGTCCCACCAGCAGCTGGAGGATCTGATGGACAAGGAGTGGATGAGCTCTGGCTGAGTTTATTCCTTGCTGCTGAATAAATCGAGTTTATTCCATGGCTGCTCCTGCCAGGCACCAACACTGACCCAGCCCTGGTGCTCTGTGCTGTGGCATCCCTCTGCAAGGTGGACAGGAGGGCAAGGAGGAGAAGCTGAGAGAATCTCCAAACTGCTCCCTCTGGCTGCTCCAAGAAGCTGAACTTTCCCTGGAAGCTGTGCCTGGTGCTCCCAGGCCACTGCACCCTTCTCACTTGACTGCCCTGCTGGTAGCTTCACTTTTAGGATGAATTATGCAAGAAATGCTGTGAAGCATCAGAAATGCTGAGGATTGAGAAGAGTCCTCTCGGTGCACGAACTTGTTTGTGGATAAAGTCCCACTCACCTGGATTCCAGCTCCTCCAGAACAGGCCACGAGGTGTGGAAAGGATCACGAATTAATCAGTGGACTTTGGTTTTGCTTTGGTGTGCTTGTATCATGTCTGAACATGCAAAGAACTCGGTTTTCCACAAGGAATCCAGTAAATGGCACCTCTGTGAATCAGTTACTTGAAGTGTGTTTGTCTCTTTTGCTCACCCCTTTCTCCCCTTCCCACCAGGGCTTGCAGAGCATCTCCTTCCCTGCATGGAGTGGTTGGGGCTGCCTTCTTCCTGGGGTTTGGATGCCAGCTTGGGAAGAGGGTTGGTGGGCTCGTGGAGCACCTCACACACAAAATCTGCCTTTCCATTGAATTGTGTTTTCACTCCACCAGTGTCTGCTTGTTGCATCTCACTGTTGAAGGCCCAAATAGGGGGAAAAAAATCCTGAAATCTGGATATTTCTCTCCGCTGTTTGATGGATAATTCAGAGATAACAGCACAGCTTTGGTATAATTCCTGTTCTCCTTTATCCCCCTTTGCTCTTTTTCACATGGCCTGACCTTCTGTGTGTAGTTTTGGGGGATAATGTGGATTTTGGAAGATGCTGCAGCAAAACTGTAGCAGGAGGGAAGCCCTGGTTTTGAATGAGTGGTGTCCTTCTTGGTGTCTTTACATCATCATCCCATTCCTTTTGGAATACATGAACAGACCACTTAAAAATAGTGATCAAAACCCAGAAGAAACACAACATTTTTGTTCAGTTGCTAGAAATATTCAAGGAGAATCTGAGGTCCCCATATTCCTCAGGCAGCCAAATGCTCCTTTCCCTTACAGCCATGGCACACGAGCTGGCACTGCCAAGGCAAATAAAATTGCTCCCGTTCCCCCAGCCTGTATTTTGGGATATTTGAGGAGGAATTCTCCCCAGATTCCAGCCCACCAAAGCACAGCCTCTGTCTGTTGTGTGGAGGATCTGTGCAGGTGTGAAGAGGAGACTCCAGTGGCAAAAGCCAAGCTTCCAGCAGCTCTTTGTCCCGAGGGATCTGTCCCAGGCCGGCCACCACACTGCAGTGGGACAGTGGGGGAGGTGTTTCCACATTTATCTCTTCAGCTGAGATATGAAACCCAAGGTCTCCTCTGTTGTTCAGGGACAGATGTCGAGGGAGAGGTTTTGTTCCTTTGGCACATGCTGTGTGAAACCTTCCCTTCTTCTTTTTTTTTTTTTTTTTTAAACCAAATCCCTTTTTTTTTTTTTTTTTTTTTTTTTAACCAAAATCCCCTTTTTTTTTTTTTGTTTCAGTACCCCGAAAAGAAATAACAATGCTGCAGTCTCAGAAATAAAAAGACAAAATATTCTGGGAAATGTTTGATCCTCTGCAGGCTGGAATGGATGAGGCTGCTGGAAAACAACACATTGTTCTAAAACATATCTAAGAAATCTATATCTTAGAAACATCTAAGTGTGTTTTGTTCACATGTGATGGCCCCTCATTATTTAATAATGGAGCCCTTCCACAGCAGCTTCATCTGTGGAGCTCCAGCCACTTTCTGCAGAGTTCCCAATTAACTCTCACAAGTGCCTTTGTGAGGTGGGTATGGAAATGTTCCTGACCCTGATCCTGATCCACACAGGAAGAGAATCACATCCCTCATTTTTGCCATTTTTAACCTCTTTTCCTCACTTTGATTTTCCTGATAACATGGAGTAAGATTACTGATTTTCAACCCAGTTATTGAAAATATTTATCAAGCACAGTAGTATCAACTATAATCTAATTTAATGGGTTCTTTTAGGGTTTTTTTTAATCTATTTTTTCCTCCTGGACGGGGAAGGGAAAACTGCCTTTCCATGCTGAGGGTTTGCTTTGCAGAAGGATATGTTATTTTTGTGGGGTGAGGAAGCGCTGAGCACCTCTGAAAACCAACCCAAACCTAAAAGCACCGATTAGAAAGTTTGGCTTAAGCATTTTGCCTGAGATGGCAGGGCTGATAATTGGATTTCAGCTCGCTGAGCCCCAGTCCATTACTGCAGCTATAAATCACCGTGCTGCAATCACTCCTCTAATGCACCCTCCGTTTTCAAATATTTCCTTTTCAGCCTTTTCCATCTGTGCCTGAGAAGACACCTCCAGTATAGGTAATGGAGCAGTGGGGGGATCAAGCTGTGCCCTCAGCAGCTCTGAGTGCACTGAAAGTTGTTGACTCCCACCCTTCAAGCAGTTTTTGGGTGTTTGGAGCTGAGTGTGCTGCATTTGGCAGCTTGCACAGCCTTTAGGAAAGCTCTTCCTCTGTTAACTCACCTTAGTCAGAAGAAAAGTCACACAGGAAAAATTGCACTGGCAAATCTTGGCTTAATCAGGACTTCTTGAGATGCTCAGGTTGTTTTGACCTCAAGATTCAAAAGCTGCAGAAGTCCTGCTTCCTAATTTATTTATTTTTTTTAATAGATCATTATAAACCCCTCACTCTGCACTTATTTTCCTCTATCATTAAATTCTGCCTCACATCCAGCCAGGCCTCATTGTAGATAAATAGAGAGTGAGGTGGGGCTGGGAATATCAGGATCAGGGAATTCCCTGGAATAAAGACAGGGTTTGCCATGGGGAGCACTGGCTCTTTTGGGATCCCTGCACTTCACAGCTCCATCTCTACCACTGACTGCAGAATTACCTTCATGGACTTTTATATTTCATGAAAATCCTGCCAGAAGGCCCAGGAAAGCCCAGCCCAGAGGGGTTTGGAAGCTGCAGCTGGGGGATTAACCAGGAGGGCAATTCCATGAGGGAATTCCTGATTTTGATAGCAGCCTGCCCCTATTTTTACATCACATGGGCCAGAATATCCTTTCATATCCTTTCCTTTCAGCTTTTCCCTGCTGGCTGCTAAAACAGAAGACAAAGGTAAAGCTCTCTGGTGACTCCCCTCCCCTCACAATTAGCAATGTCTAAGCAATTAATCCCTGAAATCCTCAGCATTGGTGGTGCCTCCATGTTTCTTCCATAAACCCAAATATTTTTGCTACTAGAGCAGATGCAAAAAATAGAGATGTTTAAAAGAATGAGCACTTAAACCTGCTCTTTTCTATTTTTAAATGAATCTGTTTCTAAATTTTGACTTTTCTCTCTATCTGCTGCCTTCTGCAAGCCTTGCCTTGCTCCTAAGAGCTGGACTGTGGTGGACTCAAAACCCACATGTACACTGGAAGGAATTCTTTCCTAAGCTGACCCTAATGTCATTGTCAGAATTGCACCAGGCATCATTTTGACCCAGGGACAGTAAGATCAGATGTTAAAACACTGAACCAAGAGCTCAGCAGCAGGAGGTCTCGTTCCTGCTGGGATCAGTCCAGCCAGCCCTCCTAGACATTTTTTATCCATATCAAGAGGAAGTTTGGAACTAGATTTAATCTGTTTCCCAGAAGCTGCTGATGCTTTCATGTGAAATGAAGAGTTTGCTGTCGAGAAAGGAACAAATTTTTGCAGCCATCGAGGCCCTTTCCCTGCTTTGTGTCCCGAGGAATGGGAGCAGTTCGGTGTAGGGTGGCCAGAATGGTTAATGCCCTCCTTCAAAATACACATCTCGAATTCCCTTCCCACCTAAACACGCCCTCAGCCCCTGCCCCTCTTAGGAACACAAGAAAAGGAGAATTAGGCCACACCTGAGCACTCAGTGCTCCTAAAGTGACCCAGCTGAGTAAACCAAAGGGATTGCAACAAGCCTTTCATCTCCTAATGGGATCCCTTTGTGTTGATTTTAGCACTTTCTCCTCTTGGCTGAATTAAAGAATCCACTGCACTAACACGAACCTTTTATTGTGGTGCCACGTTGTTCATGAATTATTCCAGTTTCAGGGTTATTTTTTGCTTTGGCTCGGAGCCTTATCCTAAAATATTTGTCAAACAAAAGACAGGAGCATCAATTTTTTTTTTCCGTTTCCTGTCTGTCTGGAGCTGTGGGTCCAGCAGCTTCCAGCTCGGAGGATCCACCTGATAATTTATGAGGATGGGATGGTGTGAATCAAGAACTTGGCATCCAGAGACTTGCATGTGTTCTAGTCCTGCTCCTCATAAATTGTCATTGCTGAGCCATCCCTACAGAATGTGGGAACACCAAAATCCGTGTCCCGAGTCTCTGTAAACTGCAGGCAAAATTTTGGGTTTGGTTTATCCTGCCAGCCTCTCTCAGAAGACTCAGCAGAGGATGGCAAGAACTTGGGCTCACTTTTGATGAATAAAATCTTGTGGCATTCAGATCTCCACTTAAAAAGAGCAGGACACAGAGGTAACATCAGAACCATGTGAGGAGGGAAATTCCCCTGCCCTCTCAGTAAAAAACAGATCAGGCCATCTAATATTGCACAAACTGACACCTCTTTCCTAAAAATAGCTGTCTGCACATTCAGTCAATGGGCTAATCCAATTGCCTGAACATTCTTGGGTGCTTTATCATTTAAATTGTAATAAATCACAGCGTGCCACGAGCTGGACGGAGCTGCATCGAGTTACACTCCACCAAGAACATGCGGGGACCAGATGAAATCAGGGTGACGTGATGTCATTGAGCTGAAAATTCAATGCATGCCCTGTTTTGTCTTCAAAAGTTGGCTCGAAGGTCTCTTTAAAATTAGGGGGATTTTCCAAAAGTCGCTGCTCCTGTCACATTTTGATTCACTATTTTTTCCCTTCATTTATTTTAAATAATGAGCATATGGGGCCTGCCTGTAAATCCATGGAACTCTATTGAAAAATTACTGTTGATTCCAGACTTTGGACCTGCCTGATCAGGAATTTTGCAGTAAAACACGGAAGAAAAATATTTTAGGGCAGCTGAACTAACACACTAATGCTCCCATGAGCTCCTCAGGAATATGTTTCCACAAACTAATACCCACCATTGTTCAGAAAAATTTGGTTAGATTTAGTTTCCCCTGGTTTCTTTCTAAAGAAAAAGTAATGGGATAAACAAATTTAAACTCTCCTAAGCAGCCCCTTGCTCCTCAGAGCCACATTCCCCTCGTCCACCTTAATGAATTCCCTCCTCTCCTTGGTTTTCTACACGTTTCAGATATTTATACAAGATGTATGAACATAAAAGGATTATTCATAACATTATTGTTTCTGAAACAGGGGACTAAAGCTAAACAGAATCTGGATCAATCCCCAGCTGATATAAATATTCCTGCTCTCCTGGAAGTTGCTGGATGCTGTGCTCCCAGTCAGGAATTGCTTTCTGCAGGGATGGGAGGAGGGAGAGCACTGGGGAAAACTGGTGGGAACAAAATCGGGTCGCCTGTGGATGGGAATTCGTCCCAGAGTTTGGCTCTGCTGCCAGAGGGGAAGGTGTGAGGAGGTTGTGTCTCTGCTCACAGGTAAAGGTGGGGTGGAAATGCAGCAGCACAGAAATGAGCCTGACCCAGTTCCCTGGGTAAGAACCCAGAGCCTTGCTCAGCTCCAGCCCAGGAATTGCAAATTATGTGGTTTAGCCCCTTCAGAGCCAGACACATCTCCTGCTCTCCATGGCTGTGCACTTCAGCCCCGTCCAGTTCTGCCAAATTTATTGCTGCAGGGTTTCAGTGACCAAAGGGAAGCCCCTGGGGTTGGTGCAGGCTGGTGATGGGCAGAGCTGGGCTGGAGGGATGGGGAATTTCACACCTGACTCGTGTGTAAAAGGGAGATCGAGGGAGGGAGTGACCTGATGAGAAAGTTGATGAGGATGGAATGGGAAACTGAAGGAGAAAAACATGGGGAAGGGGGAAAATAAACCAGCAAAGCTGTCTCCTGCTATAAACCCTGTGAAAGGGAAGGTGCTGGCCAGCACCACCACTGGGAGCAGGTCACTGTCCCAGTGCAGGGACACTGGAGTGTCCCTGGGCATGGAACAGGTCACTGCAGGGCAAATCCAAAGGAGGGCAGAACTCCCTCACCTGCAGCTGCCCAGGGTGCAGCCCTGCCTCCCCCTGGGAGCTCAGCAAGCTCCACTGCACCTTAAACCGTCTTTTTAACCCCAAACTGAGATGGGTAGTGAAGGCAAGAGTGCTGGCACATTTAGTGGGAGATGCCACCCCTATCCCCCCTCCACTGGAAGCTGCAATGAGCAGCAGCTGCTGAAAATAGCCTTGGAGAGAAGCTCTGCTGCAGTCAGAGCACGCGAGAAGAGCTCAGTGTTCCACCCTTCTTTCCTCACATACTTTAGAAAAGTTAATTAAAGGAGGCTGGGATCTGGAAAGTGAGAACACCATTGCCAAAGCAGCTCCTCGTGTTCCTTTTATTGCTCCTCTGACCTGAGCACGAGCACAGACCTCATTCCTGCTCCTTCCATGCCATATTTCCACAAACTTAATGTTACAGTGTGGGAAGCAGCAAGAGATTATCAGATGCTCAGATAAGGTGGATCTAATGGCTGAGTTGCAGTTTATAGGGTAAGTACAATCGTTACTTAAACCCCCCTCTTTTGCAAGTACAGGGAAATTGAATTATTTACCCCAAATTTCACATGAAGTCATTCAGAGAGGGAGGGAATTGGCCGAGGTAATAACATGTGCAGAGTTCCTGTGATAAAGAGAATATGGAATTGAGACCAGTGCACCTTCTTTTCCTGCACCAGATGAGTGGTCATGGCTGTCACCTTGTTGTGGGAGAGATTTTCCCTCTCCCATCCTGTGAAGTCCCAGCCAGTTATGATGTACTGAAGCAGCAGAGACAGAATCTTTAACAAATGGGGCCAGGAAGGAAACAGCTTTAATTCCTTGGCCAGAAAGCCTCTCTGATGAGCAGTGGTTTACATGACTACACACAGACAAGAACCCTCTGGGCTTTTTTTAAAGTCTTGTGGTCTTCATATTTATAGGAGAAAAATGCCAAGAAATATCAAAGCTGTATCTTGTCTGGCTTTGTTAGCACGATTCCCCAGCCTGCAGAGTTGATTCTTTTCATGGGACATGCAGGAACCCCTCTTTTCCCATCTGTTTCCAGTGAGGACCATCCAAGCTTGGCACAGAGACCCCCCAACAGCTTTCAGTAAGGCCTTCAGCCTCTGGCCTCGAAGCTGAAAGTCACCATGGCCCTTTCATGCTTCAGTTCCTGGTAGGAAGTTTGGTTTTCATGCTTTACTATGGTTTTCCTCCCAACTTTGATCTTCACTCTTGGGAGTCTCATTTACACTCAGCTGCATCCTCATCTCTGGCCTTAATCTTTCATAACGGAGTGCCCTACTTATCAAAGTGTGACAGCTCTCCTAACCCCCCACCCACTCCCCAGTGGAGATGCAGGAGCCTCTCCAACTGTTATGAAAACAGATAAGTTAAATTGGCTAAGCTGCTTCTTGTCATACTCCAAATATTTGGGCTCCTCTGTCAGTTTGAGGCCTAGGGCTTGAGGCCTTCAGTTCTCCATCAGGAGTCCCCAGTTCCAGAGTGTCTGAGGGGTGTTTTTCAGAGAGTTTCCATGGATAACTGGTTCATTTTGGCTCATCATTTTGCTGGACACTGCTTTATTCTTGAATTGTAGAATTATAGGCTGTCCTGAGTTGGGAGGGACCCACAGGAATCATCAAATCCCACCTTGTGCAAAAGCTCTGGCAGCTCATTCCCCGTTCCCTGGGGAATGTTCAGTGCCCCACCACCCTCTGGGGGAAGAACCTCTTCCAAACACCCAACAAAACCTCCCCTGATACCCCCGCAGCCATTCCCTCAGGTCCTGTCCCTGGTCAGAGAGAGCAGAGATTTGAGGGCCACCTCAAAGAGTGAGAATTCCCATATTCTCACCATGCCTGTGTCAGCATGAGTCAGCAGCACCATCACTGGGGATGTGGTGATTACTCAACCTGCCCCTCAGCCGCCCAGGGCAGGACAAAATCTCCTCCTGGCTCTGTGCTCCTGTGAAGGATCCCTCTGTGGAAAAAAGAGTGGTTAGAGGCTGATGAGCAATGACTTTTTTGGGGGGAAAAAAATAAAAATCTGAGAGACTTGTTTGTTCTTTCATTGGAGAGAACAGAAGGCTGAAAGTGAAACTTGAAAATGGCATCAAAGGGAGGAGCAGAGCTGGGAGCTCACAGTTCTCAGTGCCCACTGGAGATGATGCCCACCAGACAGCTCTGGCATTCTTCTCAAAGAGAAAAACTCTCTTGTGCCAGCTCCATCTGACAGAGAGGGGATCTGCTGGGCAGGGTATAATACATTTTGCCTGCATTTGCTGGCCTGCTGTGGGTTGGTGACAGGTTTTTTCCTCCTCAGCAGTCCATTTAGAAGTGGCTCATATTTTGTTATTACCTCTGATGGTTTTGCAAACGACCGTATCTAGGAGTTAACTCCCATTTATGATCTCCTCAGAATGATAAAGTGGTTCTTTTAAGAGTCCTGTTGCTTGCCAAAAAATGATTATTGCAAAAGTCTGAAGCCATTTCTGAAATAATTTATTGGACAACTGCACTCAGAGCAAGAAGCTCTCATTTAATACCAGTATTTAAATACATTTTAATGTACCCATAACCAGAAAACCCAGATGCCATGGATATAAGCTTAGCATTATCTTTCTCTCCAAAAGAACCATTTTCCCCAGTCCTTACTAAACATTCCGTTCATCCCTGAAGCAGATTTCAGGAAGGACACCTGGAGAAGTTTGCTGAGCCAAGGGATCTCCATGAGGAGGAAGCAGCACAGAAGGACAGACAGGTGCAAAGACATCAAAGCTTCTCCTGCCAGTGTCCAGGGCTTCCCAAAGGGAGCAAGCTGGGGTCTGGAAGCTGTGCTGATATATCTGGGTCAATAAAGCAGGGCTGGAGCTGGTTCACTTCCTCAGCTGAGGGGTGCAGGACCATCCAATCCATGGCAATGAAAGGAAGCTTTGCCCTTTCCCAGAGACAGTCCTGACAGGGCTGCCCCTGGGGTCAGACCAAGCAGGGTGGGTTTGGGCCCAGCTGCAAAATTCATTTATTATATAGAGATGTGTCATGTTATTTCACATTTATAACTCATCCTCTCTCCCTCAAACACAGTCATTCGCAAAGAGAAAAGTCTCACTGAGTTACTTCCTTTCTGTGAGTCTCACAGGTTAAGAATTAGTTGAGTTTTTCTTTCTTTAATTTTTTATTATTTTTGTTTTAAGTCACATGAGTTGTGTGACTCACGAGGGCTGTAGGTGGTATTTGTTTTGGTGTCTGGAACCCCAGCGTCAAGCTTGTCTTTTGTCGGGAGATTGATACAACATTGGTTTTGGCCGGGAGCAGGGGAGGAGAAAGGACATCACTTAGCAGATACTTAAAATGTGGTCAGGCTCTGAAAAGCGACTCTTAGAAATGACATTGTGGTTTTCCATATTTATTTTCTCTCAACAGCTTCCAGGAACAATCTGCTGAGCTCACAAATCCAAAGGTGATTTGTTGAGCTGTCACCTCTCCGTGGAGGGGTTTGAAAACCCCGCTCTTTTCCAGGGGCCTCTTCCATCACCACTGTTAATAAGGATTCCAGGACTGGAAACTGCCTGACATGCTGCTGATGGATGCACAAGGCTGAGTAAACTCCAGCTTTTGCTCTGCCACTGCTTATCAGGGATGAGAAGGAGCCATAATTCAGCCTCAGCTTGAGTTAACACAGAGGTGCACAGAAGGAAGATTAAAAAGCAGGATGGTCTAGTGGGTTAAGACAGCTCTGAGGCCTTAATTCAGTCCCAAATTTAAAATAACCATTGTGGCTGTGCTCTACACTGCCTCACCCAACTATGAGAAAAGCAGTGTGGAATTAGTCAAAATTATTAATATGTTGATAATTTCTTTTAACAGGATTGCTTTTTCTGACCAAAGCAGGTAGAAGGACTGCCCAAGGTTTCCAGGAGCGTTTCCCAAGGTTTCCAGAGGCATTTTCCAAGGTTTCCAGAGGCATTTCCCAAGGTTTCAAGGAGCATTTCCCAATCGTTTTCATGGTTCTGCCATGAGACTTCCCAAATAGTGAAAGGCACCTCTGCTACATGATGGGGAAAAGTAGAATTGATGTGTGGTAGCTGCAGAAAGGCTGTAGTTTAATGTGTTATCCAAATCTCCTGATTTGTGGGAATTAGAGACTCAAATAAAGCAGAACTCATTTTCTTCCTTTCTCACAATGCACAAACAGGAGAATGCAGAGAGGATAGAAAAGGGAAATAGAAAAAAAATTTGAAATAATAGATAACAGAAATTTTAAAAAACCCTTAATAAAAACCGTTTTTGCATTGGACAAAACCAGTTTGGGGATAACCAGATTATCAGGAGTAACACCTTCACATGTTATAAATGCAGCTGGTGACAAGTTCTAGTGCAGATTCCTGTTGCCTCTCAAAAACTGAATGGAAAAGGAGGATTAAGTCAAATTTCAAATGAAGGGTTTGGAAACAGTTTGCAATAAAGACAAGTTTGTAACTGCCCTGGTGACCACTTGCATGGATGGAGACTGGAGGAGCAGCCAGATCATTCCTTCAACCCCAAAAAACCAAAATGTTGGCTTCTTGATACCTGTGCAGGAGCTCAGCTGGAACGTGGAGATGATCCAGCTCCAAAACTTTGTGTAAGTGCACAAATTGCCACATTCCCTCCCAAAACACCCAGAGCTAATTAGCCCACGTGGAACGAAGCTGCTGCTGCTGCCAGGGCTAGCAGGGGCTCCTCTCCTCGGTGCCACGCATGGGGTGACAGCCAGGCAAAAATAAATCAGCACAACTGCAACCTCCTGGGCTTGCCGTGGCAAAAAAAGCCAATCACACAAGTGATGATATTGAGAAAAATCACTTCTCTTCTTCCACGGAAAATATTCAAAGGCGGTCAAGATGCCAAAAAATTAAGTCATTCTTTTATAACCCATTAGACTATGGAGAAAAAGAAGGGATGATCACTTCCTTTAGATACCTTAAAAATCAGGTAACTGACTTGCCCATGTAAAAACATGCATAGGTTATGAATTTTTATTTCCAGAACATGTCATCTCTATGACTGACACGCTCAGAGTATAATTTTCCTGTGCAAAGGTGGTGTAATTTTGGTTAGGCAACATTTATTGCTTCGCATTCTTTTTTAATTGAATTAAGTACGTTTTAAATCAGTGTTTTCAGACAAAGCTCATTGGGAAGAAATTTGGCCTAATGAGACCTGAAGTTGTGAGCCAGGAACCCAAAGTCCTTTTTTCAAGTGCTGTTAAGGCCTGGTCCAAACTGAAGGAGGAGGAAAGAGTCCTGTGGACTCTTCAAAGGCTCTGACTCAGGCAGATTTTTCTCTGTGGCGGTTTCCTCATCTTCAAACTTGGCAGAAATGCCAATTTCTGAGGTGCAGGAGCCTAATGATTCACCCACACCGCGCAAGGATCGCGGGGAGTTTCGCCTGAGGGACTGCAGAGAAATTACAGGAGGTTTATTTTATCAACAGCTCTTCCACAAAACTGCAGGAGTGAAGTTTAATCTGCGAACCCAGGAGGTTAGGGAGAGAAGGCATCCGTAAAAATCTCTGGAGGGAATGGAAGAGGGTGAAACACGAATATTGTGAGGTCTCAGGTTACGGGGCTGAGGAAATTTGCTACAGGTTTAGTTCCTGGGGCTTGGGCAGGCAGGGTTTTTGGCTCATCTGGGAATATTTTGAGTTTGTGAAGCTATTTACACCGTGCATCTACAGCTTGAACTTGCCAGTTTGGGTATTTTTTTATAAACCCAAGGCTTGTGTGTGTGTTGATTCTATTTGATTGGAATTTATGGGTACAAAGGAGACAGTTTTAGCTCATCTCCATAAAGCCAAGCCCAGATCCAGCCATCCTGGTGTTTAAATTTGATGCTACTTGGAGCTGGTGAACTGTCCCCCTCTTGAGCTCTTCTGCTTCCAACCTTTGCCTGAATGTCCCCAACTTTGTCCCTGTGAGACAAAACCAGTTCCTGTGGGGATGGCTCTGATCCCTGAGGACTCCAAGGAGACTTTCCCAGGCCCAGGTGAAGCCACTGGGTAAATCCTTGGGGAATTTTTGGGCTGAGGAGATCCCATTTAGCCACAAAATAAGTGTTACATTCCCAGCTGAGAGGGGCTGGGAGCAACTGGGGAGAGCTGCTGGGAGCAAAGCTGCAGAGCCACCTCTTGCAAAGGTGAGTGCCCTGAAAAGTACTTTTTAAAGCTTTTCTTTTCCCCCCACTACCACATTTCTGGAACAAAGAGAACGGTGGGGAAAACAGAGCTGGAAGCTTATTGACAAATGATAGCTGCAACTGCAACCCAGACACACACAGCGAGCACAGATTACAGTAATTTTAATTGCTTGTAATGCAGCCCCTCTCCCCCTCCTTGCTCTCTCCTTCCTCCTCCTCCTGTGCTCCCTCTCCCCCCCCGGTCCCCCCCCCCCCCCCGCCAGTCCCCCCCCCTCAGAGTTAATCTGTCGCTCGATTCTCAGCTTTTCTTTTGCTTCTGGTTTCATTTTCAGATGACAAAATTCAAGGCACACAGCTCTGCTGTCTGGTTGCCCTGGTAACGGCAGCCTATTATCGTACCTTGTCATTCATCAAGAAAGAATTGCACTTGACAGAGATAGACCAAAATGCCTGCAGTCTGCAGCATAAAAAAAAAAAAAAAAGGGGGAAAAAAAGAGAAAAAAACTGTTTTCTTTTCTTCCAAGTATGTAAAAGGCCTTTAATGCCTATTTAGCTACATGTTTTATTTAACATTGCTTATTATCCACTAAAGTGATTGTCGAAACTCGTAGAAATAGATATTCTCTCCTCAAAATTAGATTTAAGTCGAATTTGTCATTCTGCCCGGCTTTCAAACCCTCCTAGGCTGGTGCACAATATAAAGGAAATGGTTAAATGATAAACGTTTTGCGTGTTGGATTCGCCAAGTGACCACACAAACGCTGCCTTTCTGCTTAATTATGGCTTGTGTTGGGCAGCTTTTCCTGCTCTCTTTATGGAGCTTCAAAAATAATTAGCAGGGTATGTAATAAATAATTGAATTTTATCTTTAATTAATCCTGCAAGTGTTATGGACTACAGATAAGTGGATGGCCGTAAAAAGTACATATGTACACGTGTTGTGTGTCTCGAGGAGGGAGAGGTTTCTCTGAGCACAAAATCTGTAATCACTCTTCCTAAAGTTGGACCAGTTCCCAAGTTCATTGTTCTTCAAAGGCAGGAAAAGGTAATTGCTTGTTATTTTGCCTACCTCATCTCTGCCATCTGAATTAACCCAAATTAATTCCTGAAATCTGTGGCCTCGTACCTTTTGGTTGGTTTGGTTGGATACCGAAACTGCCAGTATTGTGATTTTTATTTTTAAAATCTTGGTATTTTTCAAAGAATTGTTTAAATGGCTGTAATTGAGGGTTGGGGTGTTGGGGGCTGGTTTTTTTTTTTTTTTTCTTACAGTGGTCAATTTGCTTGTAAAAGGTGAGATCTGTTGTAAAATAGGTTTTATTAGCCATGTGGCATTTTAAGTACATATCCTCTTTGCTTGGTGTTTGCATCTCTGATTGTGGAATCTTTTGTCCAGAGAGATGAGAGGAAAAAAAATGGGAAAGGGAGAGATAGCAGAGGAGAGGAGGACTGAGTGCACTTAAAAAAAGGGGGGAAAAATAAAATTCCTTGCACAGATCCCAGTGCCAGCTCTGTTTATTCTCCTGGAGTGTGCCATGGGCATTGTAAGGAATTTTGGGAGCTCACTTTGCACTCCCCCACCAAAAATAGAAACCTGAGTGTTGCTCCCTCTCCCTTTCTGTCTCCACAACCTCCCACGTGGGAAGGGGAGCAGGAAGGGTTGGGGTGGCACCAAAGCAGAGGCAGAGCTTCCCATCAGCAGGGTCGAGGCACAAACCCAGGGTTTGTGGGGTTTATTTGGAGAAGTGACAACAAAATCAACCAAAACCCCCCCAAAAACCAACAACAAAAAGAGCAGAGGAAGAGGGAGAAGCCCTAAAATTTGTATTAATCCAGCCATTCCTAGAGCCAGTCCTGAGCTTTCTCCTTTAATTCCAGAGTCACACATCTAGAGTTTGTGGGGTTTGTGGGGAGAAGTGACAACAGAACCAACCAAAAAGCTCAACAACAATAAGAAAAGGAGGAGAGAGAGAGACGCCCTTAAATTTGTTTAATCTGGCCATTCCTAGAGCCACTCCTGGGTTTTCTCCTTTAATTCCAGAGTGACACCCCCAGGGTTTGTGGGGTTTATTTGGAGAAGTGGCAACAGAACCAACCAAAAAAAACCCCCAAAAAAGCAAACAAAAAACCAAAACCAAACCAAACCAAACCAAAACAAAACAAACAAAAAAAAAACCCACAAAAAAACACAACAAGAGCAGGGGGAGAGGGAGAAGCCCTAAAATTTGTATTAATCCAGCCATTTCTAGAGCCACCCCTGAGCTTTCTTCCTTAGTTCCAGAGTCACAAATCCAGGGCTCCTGGGGTTTATTTGGAGAAACGACAACAAAACCAACAAGCAGAAAAAAAAATCAAGAGCAGAGACAGAGGGAGAAACTCTAAAATTTCTATTAACCAGCCATTCCTAGAGCCACTCCTGAACTTTCTCCTTTAATTCCGCCGCGCCACCAGCGCTCATTTCCTGCCCAAGCCCCGTCCCATCTTTTGATTCTGAAATCTCCCTAAGGCGAGGGGGTTTGGGCAGACAAAGGGCTGAACAGGCAGAAACAATTAAACCAGCAGATACAGTGAAAACCAACACCACAGCACCGGGGCAAGAAATTGCGCCGGACCAACGAATGCCGTCGCGTATTTGATGTTTCAACGGTCGCTCTCATTCCTGCAGTTTCCTCCAGCTTTCCTCTGGGCTAAAGGAACTCTGCCATCCCTTAGGACCTCATAAATACACAGAGGAGCTGGAAATATATATATATTTTTATTTTTTGCTGTGTATTAATATTACATGATAATCTGGTTGGAGGGGAAAAAAAATAAAAGGCTGGGGTTCGATCTTCTCCCTTCAGCTGCAAAAATGGCTCTTTTAAGTCCCTTTTAAATGCTCACATATGTCTTGATGAAAAATTGGAATTTGGAATGTTTATACAGCCCTGAATAGTGCAAGTGAATATCCTTAAATTAGCTTTTCAAGTTGATTTACAGCCTGAGAATTCTGTAACAAGACATGAGTGTTATCTGGTAAGGAAGGAATAGGTTCTGCTGTTATTGTCTGGCTGGGTGGCTTTGCTGGGAAACAAAATGGGAGCCAAAATGCCAGATCAAAAATGAACTTCCAGGAGCAGAAAAGGCTACGTGGGAATTAGTCAAAGGAATGAACTTGCTCAAAAATTCAAGTGCTGATTGATTTTCTTAAAAAAAGGCATTCTAACTAAGATTAATTGATCAAATCTTGCAATACAAGGGAAAAACCAAATCCCTGGGAGCTGATATTTGTTTTACTTGAGAACATCTATCAGCTAAATCTAATTCATTGCTTTTGTCTATTGATGTGTGTATCATTTATCTCATTGTTTTTCCAGCCTCTTATTTTTTAGTTATATTTTTATATCTTATATATCTTATAGCTTTCTCTCATATTTTTGTGATATTTTTTATTTAGTTATATTTTAGTTTTTAGTTATGTTTCTGCAACCTGAGCTGGTGATAGATCAGAAAACAAGGGCAGTGGGGCTGAGCTTTGTGGATTTCTGAGCATTTTTAACCCCGTGGACACCAAAAAATGCAGTGACTGGAGCTTCAGTTGGGTGGATGGAAATGTATTTATTTGGGGATGGTCAGGGCATGAAAGACCCTCAGAACAGCAGAAAAAAATGAGGACCCTCACCAGGAATCTCTACTGAAAGTCTTCCAGCAACTCCTTCAGCTTTATTATTTATTTAATCCCCTGGCTCATGGGAACAGCTGATTCTCCAAGGCCAAGTTTTTAGAGCACACCTGGCACATCCCTGGGGTTTGGAGTCACCATCCCCCTCCAAAGTGGAAGTCAAAGAGATTCCTGCTCGGGAAAAGCCCTGTCCTGGGAGGGAAACCCAGGAAAAGCCTCCAAAAATTCCACCGGAAGGTGAGGAAGGTCTTGGAGGAGTTTTGTCTGTGTGAGAGCCAGCTGGAGGTTTGATTGAATTCAACTTTTGGGTATCCACACAATAAAACACCTCCTGGAAACCAAACTTTTCCCTCTTCCCTTTTTTTTTTTTTTTCCTTTTCCCCTTTTTTTTTTTTTTTTTTTTCCCTCTCTCTTTCCTCCTACTGCAGTGAAAATTCGAGGAATGCTGTGAGGAAAGCAGAGCCATGGCACAGCGTGTGCTTATCTAAAGTTCAGACAGAACAGAGGGACTCTCCTACCTTTGAATATGTCTGAAATTAAAATGCCACGGCTCAGATTCCCACTTTAGCTCATCATGAGTTATATCCTGGGCTGCAAATCTTCCCTTGCAGTGACCCAGGCCCTCCTGGAAGTGAGAGGAGCAGTAAGAGGAGAGTACTCCTTGCTCCATAAAATATATATTATATAAAATATACATTTATGTTCTATAAAATATACATTTCTGGGCTCTTTTTCATGCAAAATCCACTGCTTTCAGGAGCTCCACTGAAGGTTAAGGTCCAGACCCATTAATAATAATCAAATTTGATCCATAATAATGATCCATTTGAATTATTTATTATTATGCATTTATGATTATGCATTTTAATTATTATCATATAAAATATACATTTATGTTAGGCCCTCCTGGAAGTGAGAGGAGCAGTAAGAGGAGAGTACTCCTTGCTCCATAAAATATATATTATATAAAATATACATTTATGTTCTATAAAATATACATTTCTGGGCTCTTTCTCATGCAAAATCCACTGCTTTCAGGAGCTCCACTGAAGGTTAAGGTCCAGACCCATTAATAATAATCAAATTTGATCCATAATAATGATCCATTTTGAATTATTATTTATTATTATGCATTCATTATTATGCATTTTAATTATTATAATATAACATATACATTTATGTAATATAAAATATACATTTCTGGGCTCTTTTTCATGCAAAATCCACTGCTTTCAGGAGCTCCACTGAGGGTTAAGGTCGAGGTCCACCTTTTCCCACTCTTATTTCAGTGCTAACAGCTGAAATCTTACTCTGGAGGCATTGAAACAATTTATTTTGAATTATTATTTATTATTATGCATTTATGATGATGCATTTTAATAATTGTTATATAAAATATACCTTTCTGAGCTCTTTTTCATGCAAAAGCCATTGCTTTCAGGAGCTCCACTGAAGGTTAAGTGGCTCCACCTTTTCCTACTCTGAGTGCTAACAGCCAAAATCTTTCTCTGGAGGCACTGAAACAATGCATTTTGAATTATTTTCATTTAAATCAGTTAAAATGCAGTGTGAAGCACTTGGAAAATGTAGTTGGAGAGTTGAAGGACATCAGTGAAGGACAGCATGGTGACAATGGCTTTTTTATTGAATGATGCCAAAATATTTCAGCTGTGCCATCCTGGCACTCCAGGATCTGGTTGGGATTATTCCCCTCAAGGAAAAAAAACCTGAATTTTTCTCTATTTTCACTATTCCTCTCTGAGGTGTAACTCATTTTAATCTCATTATGACCTGCAGATTTTAATTTTAATTAAAATGATCCGATTTTAGGTGTGATTTTCAGCCACGGCTGTGCCAGTGATCGATGAGGAATTTATTTCCAGTATGGATTAATTTTCCTTTTAGGAAGGGGACATTGTGTGTGTCCCTGAGGTTTCTTCTCACTCTAAACCAAAAAATTAACCCTGGATCTGACTCTGTCAGTCCAGCCTGGCTTGGAGTTGTCTTTTTTGTTTTTGTGGTGAAGTTTTTCCTGGAATCTCTCATATTGGAGAAAAGAGGCTGCTGGAATTCCCTTTCTGCCAAGAATTGTTGTGAAAACCAGTTTATTTCTATTCTAATTGCAGGATTAACATCTCCAGTGGCCTAAAAATATCTGAAATTAGGAAGTGCTAGTGAAAGGCACTTCCCTAATTCCTGATTAGATTTTTCCTGTATGAGGAAAAGTGGCTACAGCTTAAAAAAATTAAGGATTTTGGACTTAGGAACTCAAACGATCCATTGTAAACTGTCAAGGGAAAATGTGGAATTTCCAGGCTACACTTCTACTGTCAGAAAGAGCTTCAAAAGCTGAAATAAATCTTCCCTTCCACATCAAAACCAGTGGAGGATCATCTTTGTCCACTGGTAGGTTTTTTTGGGGAGGTTGTTAAATCCATAGAAATACCTTAATTTATACATTAAGACAACTTTTCTAATTTTTTCAGGCTTGTCCCAGTGCAGGTTTGAAATTTAATTGAATTAAGACAATGAGGGAAACTTTATTTCATGCAGCAGGAAAAGCCAAACGGCCCCATTCAAAAATCCACGTCTCCCTTTTTGAAATTTGCTTCCCAGTTTCCATCAAGATTAAAAATTTCTGGTTGGGGAATTGGTTTGATCATTAGGTACAATGTGTTGCCAGACTAAACGTCTGCAGCGATTTAGGGAAGCATCAGTGGGTCTTTGAGGTCTCTTTTCTCAATTAAATCTGTAAAAAAAACCCCAAATGCTGCTTTTTTTTCATTACCAGTTAAGTGTTTTGGCAAAGATTTCAGGCAATTTTTGCAGCCTTTGCACCTTTTCCCTCAAGTTCTTGCAATCAGGCTGTTTTAAACGCTATTAATTGATTATTCTTCTTTTAATTTCCCCAAAACATTTCTTCTCAGAAGCAAAGAATGATTAGAACCACACCCAGCACAGTCACCTTTAAAAGCTCCTGTTCAGAAATCCAAAATTGGATGAGGATTTCAATTGTGGGGGGAGAAAAAAAAGAACATCACAAAAACACTTTGAATGTTTTCTGTCCTTCCTATTTTCAAGCAGATCACTTTAGGCCTGGAATGTGTGGGACAAATATTCCCCACCACCAATAAATGGGATGCATTAAAGGAGCTAGAGCAGGATTTTACCCCCCAGCTGCTGCTAAATACTCCTTCAATTCTTGATTTAATGACCAGTATGGATTTGCAGAGGAAAAAGAAAAGCAACAGAAGGAGGGGAAATGTAGAAAATTTCCTTTATATGTGGATCCCACTCCTATAAATAAAGTGCACCACAACCCAAGGGGGGGCTTGGCAGTTTGGGTTGATATTTGAGCATTAATTTTTAGTAGCAGCCAGGCTGCTGGGTTTTGGTTCTCTTTTCCCTCCTCATCAGGCATTTTTGGGTAGATTTTAAATAAAATTTTTGGGTAGAAATTAAATAAAATATTGGTGTAGGATTGTGACCTGAAGCAATTCCAGACCCGAGTGCCAGGTGCAATCCTGAGTCTGAAAAGGAATTAGGAAAGTAACACCAAAAACATCTCATTGCCTTCTACCTTTTGAAATTCTTGGTTCTCTTTGAGCTTTTTTACCAGATTTTCCTCCTCACTATGAGTGCCAAAATCACCTTCCTGTGTCCACCCCTCTTCCTGAAGCTGTCCCAGATTTCCCTGATTTCAGGAGCTGCTTCATGGACAAAAATTGCTGAGTTAGTGGCCAGGCCTCTATTTCTGGAGAGTTGGAGGTTTCTGAGATGTAAATAGAATTTCTAGCTGGTGGTTGGGGTGAAATATTGCAATTTTTACCTCGCTGGGCTTGGCTGGGAGCTGCTGAGGGCTGGGATGGGGACAGGGATGGGGACAGGGATGGGGACAGGGACGTGCCCTACTTAGGAGAGGAGCTGGCAGGGGGTTGTTTTGTTTGCTTGTTTTGATTTGGGAAGCCTCGAAACAAAGGCAGCTCCAACCAGGCCGTGCTCATCACAAAAGCATATTTGTAAAGATATTTACTGATAGGAATTAAACAGAGCAGAAAACACATTTTATTAGGGGTTTTTTGGTGTTTTTTTGGTGTTTTTTTCTGGTGGTTCAGGTGCTTTTTTCCCTCATTGCCGTTGCTGCACGTGAGAAGCATTTGGATGTGTTCACTTCAGTCCATGACTTTAAGGCAGGATCATTTTCTTCTTCAGTTTTTTAAAAAGAAAAAGGAGCCAAACTTGTGTGTGGCAGCAACCAGGGGCTGATCTCACCATTTCAGGGGATATAAAACCTCCTGTCTTGAGCATTCCTGTCAGAACCCCTTGGGGAAAGTGGAGGGGAAGCCAGGAAAAACAGAAAAGATACAAAGGCAGTTTGAAAAATTCCATTTTGAAATGCTTTTTAATGAGCAACTCTGCTGAAAGCACCTGTCATTTCCTCCCAAATAAGTTATCCTGGAGGTTTGGTGGACGGTTTTGCCATGGTTATTTGTGGTAGAATGGATTAAATATAGTTTTGGGCATGCAATTTCCAGCAGAAATCCTATTGAACTTCCTTCTGGAAACAGAAATTCCTCACAGGACTGGTGGATTTGTCCATCTGTGGGTAAAAATCACCCCCCAAAACTCCAGCTCATTGAACAAGGTCCCATTTTGGCTCAGCTCTGACAGCTCTTTGACCAGCCACATGTCACTGCTGGCTACAAATGATCAGCAATTCCCCAAAAATCAGACCTTGTGGCTTCTTTGCTGGCTGGAGAAATTGGTCACTTCCATGTGAAACAACAGGGAAAAAATGGGCAGGCTCCAATCTTCATTATTTTTAATAACTTTGCTGCAAATAGGTAATTATTTTTAGCACTGAAAACATTAATGTACACAAAATCTATATTTTTTCCAAGTGATTCGATCTGTGGTGGAGGGAAAGGGATGAATTTGTGGAGAATAATTGTGAAGAGTTTTAGGAAATATTCCTGGTGCAGCTCTTGTCTCTAATAACCTATAATAACTGAGGTTAATGCCCATATTTTCACATTAATAAATATATCCAGGAAAAAAACTCAGTGGAGGGGGATTTTTGGTCCTGTTTGAGCACACCTAGAGAAAAAAAAGAATAAATTCTTTTTTTCTCTCTTTTTAGCATCTTCATTTAAAATAAACCTCCTCAAAAGTATGGCGCTGAAAAAACAAAGGAGAAAGAGCAGCTCTTAAAGGAAATGCTCTTAAACATAAGGATATGAGATAATGAAATGGGCTACTGGGATAAGCATATTTATTGGGTTTGTTATGTATCAAATGTAACAAAAGTAAAGTGTCTGAAGAACTCCATGTGTGGTTCCTTCACACTCTTTGATCACACAATTCCCCCTTTAATTCAGATGCAGTAGAGCTTAAGTGGCTTCATGGATGTGTTAAGTGTGGAATGATTTTTGTATAAAATAAAAAAAAAAAAAAAAAAAAAAAAAAGAAGAAGAAGAAAGAAAAAGAAGAAAAAAAAAAAAAAAAAGAGCCCATTATGTGTCCAGAAAAGCCTTGTGTGCACTTGTTTATTGAGACAGGAAGTCGCTTTCCCACACCGAACAACGGTGCTGAAACACTGAAAAATTGTGTAGGGGAAGAAAAGTAAAGGAAACTTAATTTTCTACCTGGCAGAAATCGGCCTCCGGAGGAAGAAGTAGACAATGAGATTGGCCTTCAAGTGAATAATAGAGGCTGATTGATTTTAGGAGAATGCTCCCCACCATTTATGGAGGGGGTTCATGTGCTGCTTTTGTTAAGAAAATGGGAGGCTTTGGTAGCATTTTGTAGTGAGGCTGCTGCTGCTGGAGGAGCAAACCCCCAGCAGAAGGGCTGGCAGGTACCAACACAGCATTTCAATAGATATTAAAAAGAAAAAAAAAAACACTTTTAGGTCGCTCCTTCCTGGTTTATCACCAGCAGGAATCTACGTGAGGCTCTCTGGAACAAAGCCTCGGATGCTGCAGTGGTGTAAAATCAGGAGAGTTGCTTTTATCTGAGACAAAGGAGAGACTCCCCGCTCCCACACCTGATACCCAGGCCTGAATTTTAATATCTAAACCAGCAAAAAAAGAAATCAGATGGGCTGTTTCTTAGGCTGAGGGTTAATATGGGTTTACTCCCACCCAGGAATTTTAACAGGAATAATATCAGCCTCCAATATTCAGATTATCTCGGGCTCCTCTTTGGTCAGGGAGCACTGTGGGCTGGAGGTGAAATATGGAATGCAGACATTTTTTGGTGCTTCAGGAGCAGCTGTGAGTGCCCACAAAGGTCAGGAGTGCAGCAGGCCCAGAGCTGTGGGCTCAGAGCCCAGAGCTGGAATCGGGGGAAGAAACCCAAGGTCTGAGGAGCAAGAGTGGCACAAAAACATGGATTGGCTCACCAAAGGTCACCTCATCCACAGGCAGCAGAGACCAGGCTAAAAATCAGAATTCACAGGTTCTGTGTTGCTGTTTTTTCATAATTCCTGGCTTTTTTTTCTGGATTTACTCAGCAAATAATGCTCTGCCACCGTTCTGTGCTTTGTGCTCAGTGCTGAGGTCTCTCTCCACTTTGGAATCTTGTAAAAATGTGTGGTTTCCTCAACCCTGCTGCCAAAACCAGGGCTATTCAAACCAAACAAACACAAAAGCCCTCCAGAATGCAGAGTGGGCTTCGTAAATATTACCTTGAGGTGGATTTGTGCAGAATGGTCAGAGGGAAAAATCCCAAATCTTCTCTTCGCCCCAAACCGGCTCTGCAGGACTCAGGGACAGCCACCCTGGCTGTGTCCCTCTGACTGCAGGGCACTTGTTCCTTTTACCTGCATGCCAAATCCCCTCCCAGATGTGTTTCCTGGACTTCAGGATTTTCCCCAGCCTCTCTTTAATCCTTGGAAAGCAGGGCTGGCAGGGAAAGCAGCCCGTTCTCCTGCCACACGTGCTCCTTCCCTCTGGCACACGCAGCTCCCCCTTCCCTAACCCTGCCCTGCCAGAGCCTTTTCCAGCCCGTACAAAACTCTCCTTCCTTTCAGCACCATCTCCCCACACCCAGCACATTCCTTTCATGTGCTCAGCCCCATGGCCTTATCTCTCCCTCTCGCCCTAATTATGAAATGCGTGGTATGCTGCTGCTCTGTGAGAACAGAGAGAGCTGCAACTGGGCAGAAGTTAAAGGACTCCTCTTATTACTCTTCAGAAGAGTCAGGGTCAGGATAAACTGGCAGCCCGTTGTTTGGGTGGGGTCTTTAATCCCTTTTTCCTTGAGAATGGAAATAAATTGAAATTACCATTAAACCCATCAGCTAAATCTCGATTTTAAGGATGGCTGAAGGAAGGATGTTTGCACTGAGCACTGATTTGGGGTCTGAAGTGTCACTCACACCTGACAGACTCTGAGACAGCCCAGAGGGTTTGGATGTTGAGCTCCTGAGCTCGACCTGGGGCTCTGCCTGCCGTGGCCTTGCTGCCTCTCTCCATCAGCACGGATTTTCCTCTCTGCTCCCGAGAGCTGCAGGACCTCGGTGCAGAGCAGAATTCCCAAGTCTGGCAGACATGTGCTCCTTAAAACGCGACTGTCAGGCGCTTTGCAGTGGGCTTTTCAGAGAGGATGGCTGCTGGCTGATGTCTGCTTCCACCAAAACTGGCTGGAGCAGCAAGGCAGGAGATGGGTGCCTTTGAAAATGCCGTGGGTCAGAGGGCTCCGGAGCTGGGCAGAGCCCCCCTCTCCCCCAGTTATTTGCAAACCCAGACTGCATTAGCCTGGTCATAGAGCAAGAACATATTCGTGACCTGCCATCCATTCCTGCTCCTCCTGACCCTCCCCCTAGCCCCACTTTGTCAGCCCTTAGTGAACCAAAAACTGGCTTTTCTGATTTGAATCATGATTCAGCCTGATGCGATTTGAAATGCCTGAATTCTTAACCCCCTGCATGATGGGATTTTATCTAATGGAAATGCCAGCAGCCTTTAAGTCAGGCATGGCAGAGCCTTGCCAGCCGCTCTACCCAGCATGCTAAATAAATGATAAATATTGTTGCACATATGTTACATCTGTCAAAAGTCTCAGCATCATGCAATCCTTGTGTGGCCTTTATAAGGTGATGAAAGGAGCAAAAACAACAACAAACCCTAATGCAAACATCAGATAGGCATTCGAGATTCCCTGACAGTGCAAATAAAATCCCCAGTTGGTGAAATAGGCTTTGAGGAAGGGGGATATCTTTGTTGGGTGAGGTGAAGAGCTGAAAACACTGGATGTGCTGTGGATTTAGAGACTTCCCATCAGGTCAAGCAGCCCCAGGTTCCTCACACTGCAGCGGGGATGATGCTTTTGCTGTTTTCAGCTAAGAAATTCCAAGTTCTGCTTTTAAACAGCAGGTTCAGGTGTGGGAGGAGAAGGGTAAGAAGGAGAAGAAGTAAATAAAGAAAACTCTTACTGATGTTACTGCTAAATGTTGATGTGTAGCCTCCCATCAGCGTGCTGAAGGTTGGGAAATCCAGTTTTACTCTTCCCCAGGGCAGGAATTTTTAGCATCCCTCGCTCCAGAAGGGGCGTTTGGGAGGCAGGGGGAGCTGGGATCAGCCCTAATTCCGGGAACCCACGGACCCCGTGTCTGCCTGAGCCTTGCCAGGGTCACCTTGAAGGGCAGCCCAGCCCTGCAAAGGTCCCGCTGTGCCCGGGGCAAGGAGGAGGCAGCAGAGGGAGGAGAAGGCTGTCAGTCTGCTGAGCCACGGCTCTGCTGCTGTGCACCAGCTGAGCAGGGATGCTGCAGTGCTAATGCATCCTCCTCCCCTGCAGCAGAGCTGCAGATCCTCAGAGAAGCGTTTCAGAGGCTCCTTCCCTCCCCAGGGCAGCGGTGGAGCTGCTCCACCTCCCGCCCAAGGCTCTGCCTAAGGGCAAAATCTCAGCCCAAGAAACGTATTCCTGTCTGTCTCCCTCCCTCCCTCCTGAAGAATAAGGGTCACAGTGGCATTTACCTCGAAGTCTATTAAAAAACATTGAACTCCCAGAGTGTGGCATGTGTGTTTCCTATTAAGAAGGCAGTTCCAGACTAATAACCATTTTTAATGGCTGTCGTTGTGCTTTGCACTAAATGATATCAGCCATTATTGCAGGAGAAAGGCAAAGAAGCCTGGAAAATTAAATGAAATCCTTCTGTGGAAATTTCAAAGGGGATCAAAGATGCTCCCCAGCTTTTTTTCCTTGAGCCCAGGTGGACTTTTCCTTGTTCCAGTGTGAGGTAGGGAAACCCTGGAAAAGCAGAATGCAGGGGTGATTTTTCCTTTCCTCCTTTAAATGAAGGAACTGTTGGAAGTCAGATAATTTTCTTAGAATTGGGCCAACAGAAGCTTGGCAAGGTCAGTGGATGGTGGCAGAGAGCAGAATGGTGTTTGGTCAATCCTTTGTTTGCTCCTCCCAACTGGTTGTGCAGAAATAAATTCTCCTATAAAATAAATTCTCCTTGTAGGATGTGACTCACCTTACCCTAAAATGCAGGTGAAAACGACTCAGTACCCCAAAAATCACTGTTCCTCTTCTTTATCTAGAAGGATCCAAGGATGATTAGGTCTGAGAACTCACCTTGAGGAATTAGACAAGAGGGAGAGGCAGGGACAGGTTTGTTGACCTCCACAATGTGTTTTGAATTAGTTGTAGTCTACGACCTCAAGTTGAGAAAAATTCAAACCAGCCTGGTGGTGTTGAAGCAAGTCAGATTTGGCTGAGGCCTAATGGTTTGTAATTTAGTTTAAGACCATGACTGTGAGTCTTAAAAATCCCAAGCAGTGGGGCTTGCTGGCACGTTGAGCATCTATTAATGACATGGCAGTGAAAGTAGAGGTTTTTTTTGTCAATGTTCAGTTCTGTCAGGTTCTGAGCTGCCCAGACCTCCCACTATTTCTGTGGGAAGGGGAGTTGCCCACAAATTTGTAGGATCTGGCCCTCAGAGGGATAAATTATCTTTGTCCTCTAGTTCCAAGGGAGTTACCTCATTCAGAGAAGTGCAGGAGAGTCCTGGTACCTACAGGGAAACTCTGCAGGTCAGGGTGATCCATTTAGATTATCCTATTAAAAAAGATGCAGCCTGTTTTCCAAATGCACACAAATCTAACTAACTTCGTTGCTCTAATTAGCCCCCGCTGCAATTTCCACCATGCTATTAAAATAAGTTATACTCAAATGCAATGAAATGCCTGTAAATCAAGGGAGATTAAAAATCCCTCTGGCTGCAGAGATGTGTTTATCATAAAGGGCTTTAACATCCTGAATTTTAAGAGATGCCGCACACTGAGGCAGCCTGGGTTCACAGGGAGGAGCAATCTGTCTTCCTGCATCCTCTCAAGGAGCTGGGAAACCAAGACAGACACTGCTGTTGTATTTTCCTTTGGTTTTTAGCACAAAATATGTGCAAATTCAGTTGTTTAGGCTGAAGGTGGGTGTTGTTTTGTGCCTGCTCAGAGCCTCCTCTCTGGGATTTATTTCCCACTTGGTGGTTGGGTTGGAATGAACCTAGATCTGAAAGGGAAGACTTGTAATGAATTTGGTGTTGTTAAATCTTGATTTTTAAAAAGATATTGTTAAAAAAGAAATCAGTGTTTTTAAGTTTTAAACTTAACTTTGAAGTTAAGTTTACGTTTGACTAAGGAAGTGACATAGAATAAAAATTACTTTAGGGCCTTTTATGGAATAAAAATTACTTTAGGTGCTTTAAGGCTATTTCAGCCAGACTGGGGTGTGTCAGGTGAGAACGTAATCCTTGCATTTGTGCCAGTCTTCACTCACTGCTTATTAAGCTTATATTTGATTCCTGAATTCCCTATTTTCTCCTCTTTTGGGTTGGATTTCCAAAGGCATGCGGTGCTAGGACAACAAGGGATGGCTTTAAGCTGAAGGAAGGTAGGTTTAGATGGGCTATTGGGAATAAACTCCTCCCTGTGAGGGTGGGCAGGCCCTGGCACAGGGTGCCAAGGGAAGCTGGGGCTGCTCCATCCCTGGAAGTGCCCAAGGCCAGGCTGGATGGGGCTTGGAGCACCTGTGACAGTGGGAGGTGTCAGGGTGGAACTGGATGAGCTTTAAGGTCCCTTCTGACCCAAACCATGCTGGGGCTCTGTGATCTGTTTGATTGCATCCCTCCTCACTCATATTCCTTGCTCTTTTTCCCTTCCCTGTAAAAGCCACAGAGAAAATGGGCCCAATCTATTTGAAACACACGAGGAGCTGGTAAGATTTATCCTCGGTCCAGTCCCAGAGAGATTCATTGCCTGGCTGGGGATCACTTGGGGAAGGCTGTGGCTAATCTTCAACCCAACTCCTTCCCAGCCTCGCAGGAGGGCACAGCAGTTATTTTATGCCCTTGCTCCTGGTGTTTGTTCTGGCTGAATCCTCGCATCCCTCCCCTCCAGCCCCGCCGGCAGCGTTGCCATGTCACTGCAGAGCCTTCCTCTCCCCAGCACTCGTGCAGAAATCACCTCTCCTCTGCCACTGCTCCTCGGCAGCAGCAATTTGTTATTCCCCAGGAACAGCAGCAGCCCAGCCCGGGAGGAGCTGCACAAACAGAACTTCTGCTCGCAGCACCGGACCGGGATCCGCTCGCGTTTTTCTCCCCCGATAGAATTCTCCTTCTGTTTTACCAGACAAATAATCTGTTGCGACTCTTATTGCTTCTTATCTTTTGCAGCTTGGCCCGGTTCCATGCACCATTTTGTTCTCAGAGATGCCTAAGCTGATTCTTCAGCGCCAGCCAAAACAAATGAGAGTCTTGGCTGGCGGCGTGGCGGCAGCAGCTGGTTCCACTGTGGCTCCTGCGCCCAGCACTGGGGCAGCTCGGGCTTGGATCGGGATCCTTGTCCCTCCTGAGGGCTCTGGGGAGCAGGCAGGAGGGAAGGGAAGTCTGGTGGAGTTGGGTGGGTGATCTGGATTTTAGTGGAACAGTGGGAGTCTTTATTAGAGTCTTTATTAATCTTTATTTATCGTGTCCCAAGGCCTTGGTCATGAGGGACACGTGGGGACAGAGCTGGGAATTGGGAATTGGGAAGTGGGAATTACCCAGGACCTGTCCCAGACATTCCCCTGCCCTGTGATTGTCTCTTTCTGCAGGCATTGACAGAGCCAGAGCACACAGCCTCCAGCTGCACCAGGGGAAATACAGGTTGGATATCAGGAAAAAGTTTTTCCCAGAAAGGTGATAAAGTTCTGGAATGGCTGCCCGGGGAGGTGGTGCAGTCACCATCCCTGGGTGTGTTTAACAAAGCCTGGATGTGGCACTGGGGGCCAGGGTTGAGTTGAGCTGTTGGGGCTGGGCTGGACTCGATGATCTTGGAGGTCTCTTCCAACCTGGTGAATCTGTAATTCTGTGAATTCTGTGACTCTGAGCTTCCCCTGCCTTGCCACCTCCATTCAGGCTGCCAGGGCACCACAGCTGGAGCTGGTGTGGCTGCACAACCCCACAGAAAGGGCCTGGTCCCAGCTGGCCCCACAGGCACTGCTAATGCAAATATTCCTTCATTGTCCAGTTTATCAGCCCTGGTGCACGGAGGAGATGTACAGCACCCCCAGGAGACCTTCAACGCCCACAAGGAACACAGTTTGAATTAGAGAAACAAAGAGAAGCTGTAGAACCAAGGCAGTCGTTAATGAATAAAAAGTGCAAGAAAAAACAAGGTCCAGCAACTTTCTGAACTTCTGAGATTTGGGATCTTGCCTCAGTCTGGATCTGAGTTTTCTGGTGCTGCTCTACCAGCCACTGCTGCTCAGGTGTGAAGCTGTGGCAGGAGCTGGAGGGGTTCTCAGCTTCTGTTTCACAGACTGAAACCTTCTTTTCCTTTTTCCTGACCATTCCAGTCCAGGTGAGGGGCTTGTAATTGGGCAAACCAGATGGCTTTGGGGACTGCTTGTGACTTTGGGCAAATTCCCTGGTGTCTCACTGATTCTCCTTAATGCCCATCTTTAATAACATCTTCCTACAGCTTCTGTGGAGCTTTTGTGGGATAAAGATATAATTATCAAGGTGTGTGGCTGTGTAGAGACTGGGAAACGATGATGGATGGATGGATGGATGGATGGATGGATGGATGGATGGATGGATGGATTTATAGATTTATAATATAGGAAGGCCAAGCTGGTGAAAAACTTGTAGCCACACTGTCTGTGCTGAGACAAAGGAACATTATGTCACTGTGAAAATGCCACGCATTTCATTTTAAAAGGACATCATGGCAAAGCTATAATCAGATCCCTCAGTGCCTTAGACAGCTTCAGAACCTGATTCAATAAAAACATGGCTGGACTCCAGCAGGATGAGGAGAAGCAGGCTCGCTGTGGGGACTTATCTCTGCCTGCAAATCCTCTGTTCCGGAGCACTTTGGAGCACTTGAGCTCCTCTGGGTTGTTTGCTCTTGAATAGGGAATTTCTGAGGGGGGACATCAAAAAATATTATGTTTGGGTGGGGAGAGCTAATTGATTTGACAGTTAATCAAAAAGTACTAAGGGAAAATCAATATAGAGTAAAACAATCTAGTCTTCAGTTCTATATTGTATTCCCAGTGGCATTGTTGATTGTATAGCATCAATGTCATCTATTTTAGATGGAAATGTTACCAACTATAATGCCACTGTTGATGTTTCAAAACGCTTCTAATCTCATTTCAATAATAGCTTCTGTCTCTCTCAGTGACACACGTGCCATAACATCCCTGGCTAAATTGACAGCACTAATAACACACTGGGAGTTTTTATTATTCGGACCCCTGGCTGCATTTTTGATCATTCAGGGGCTTGTAGAGCAGGAAGGGTGGGCACCTCCCTGAAATCCTCAGGTGAAGGAGTGGCTGGACATTCCCAGGGCACCCTGAGGATCAGGAGCTAACAGGGATTTGGGGGTTCCGGCGTGACCCCAGAGCTGGGAAGGTCCCAGAGGAATTCAGGAAGGGCAAGCTTAGGGCTGAGCTGGTGGCCAGGACTGTGGTTTAGCTGCTGGTTTAACTGTGCTGCCTCCTGAGGTCTTGGCTCTCTTCAAGCGGACAAAAAAAAAACCCCCACAGGGAAATTCCTTGCTGGTTTTTTGGAAACTCTCCCTTTGAATCAAAGGCTGACACACTGAACCCAGAGCCTCTGGTGTGGTTTTGGGGCTTGTTTTGTTTTCATCCCTCTTGTAATCCAAGAGTGAAAACTGGAAGTGGCACCAGCCCAGATGCTGCAGCGATGGCCAAGGGTGAGAGGGACAGCTCAGGATGAATCAGATCCCCCAGACAAAGCAGGGAGCTCTCAGTTCCTGGATGTCTCATCCCAGTGAAATTCAGAGTACAGCTCACAGTCCTTTCAGTGATCATTTGACTCAAAAACTTCAGGAGGTCTCTGGAGCTTTTCATGGGGAAAACTGCAGCACATTTTGTGTCTTCCCAGCCTCCTCATGGACCAGGCTGGGCAATAAAAGCTCTGACCAGGCAAAGCAGATGCTTTGCTCCAGACTTAATTTCAGCTCCACTGACCTTGACTCAGGCTTAAGTTTTACCCAATAAAAAAGTCACATCAGAGTGAATGGACTTGAAGCCTGTGCTGAATTTTAAACTCGGCCTTTGCCAGAGCCCTGCACTTGAACCTGTTTGTGGAACATACAGGATGTAAGTGGGGACACAGAAACAGAATCTTTCCAATAGATCCTTCATTTAAAACAGCTTTCCTCTTCAATTATCAGCAGTGGATTTAAATGAGATAAAAATTCAGCCCTTTATTTCTGATTTTATCTTTTCTTTCCTCCATTCTTTCACAGAGGAATTTTCCCTTTATTAACTTTTTGAGCATAAAACACAGAAAATAAATGAACAAACAAAACCTGGAGCAATATGTGAGATCTTTAAACTAATTCAGGAATCGTTATTACTGACATCAGGAGAAAGAAATGCAAGAACACAAATCTATTGCTTTAAGCTGGGATTTTCAGAAGAGCCTGTTAGAGTTTGGCACTCAAATCCCATGAAATCCCCTTTATACTTTTCACTTCTCTTTCTTTTCTTTTAATTTATTTTTCCTCGGCATGGGAAAGGGCCTGGTGCATTTTAGGGAGGGTTATTACACCATGTTGGGGATCAGCATCCAGGATTGGAGCCAGCTCAGAGCTCTCGTGGAGCAGAGAGGAACGGGGAATTTCTGCTCAGAGGAGGGATGGAAGCTTGTGGGGCCAGATTTAGTTTTTAACACATCAGCTGTGAAATACCCAGGGAAGCTGTGGCTGCCCCTGGATCCCTGGGAGAGTCCAAAAGCAGCTTGGATGGGTTTGGAGCAACCTGGGATAGTGGGAAAAAAAAAAAAAAAAGATCATTTTGAAAGTTCCTTCCATCCCAAACCATGCTGGGATTCTGAAACAAGGAGACAAGGGGGAGAGGATGAAGAAGGAGCTGTGGAGGGGACAAGGCAGCTGAAATAAGGCCCAGAGGATGAGCAAAGCAGGGCTGCAATGTGGAATATTGATAAACTGTAGAAATGTCCAAGGGATTCTGGGGTTTTTCAGCCCAAGGGGTTGTTGTTGGCAGGTTCCTCCATGAATTCCTTCAGCCATGAGATTCAGCTGGTTGCCATCAACCACCTGAGCATGTAATTATTGATATTCCTTGGCAGATGGACGTGCTGGACATGAACTGCTGGTGACCCTGTTCCTTATGCAGGGTCCTGCACATCCCATATTACAATTCCTAATTAAAGGAGCAGCCATATCCCACCCTCCTGACCTCACCTTGCAGAGGGGCACGGGGGAGCTGCTTTCTTATCTCCCAGCAACCTGTGCTTCTATCCCAGGAATATTTTAGCACTTTGTGGCAAACCCCCCAGCCCTGTTGGTTGCTGTAATTAAGCCAGCCCTGAGCTCTGCTTCTCTTTCTCTTCCTGCCAGAGGAAAATTGATATTTTTGAACACACCCAGCAGAATTTGCTCAGTTTTGCTTCTCATTTGATTCCTTGAGAGCCACATCCTCAGCACAAACCAGGGCTGTGAACCAGATTCTCTGCCCTGGCCATCAAAGCTCTGAAAGATTTCAGGACTGCAGCATATCTTGGATATTTGGTTTCCTGTCCCAGCCCTTCCTTCGGTGCTGGTTTCTGACCTCATTACCTTCTCTCTCACGAAGATGAGGTACCAAAAATGTGCTGCCTGAAGTGAGGCTGCTGCTGGGGTGACCTTTTCATTATTCTGCAGTTTGAGTGACTGCCTGTCCCAGCCCTTTCCCACACAGCCAGCAGAGGAAGGGAAATGCTGGATAATCAGCACAGAATGCAGAAAAGGTCAGGATAATCCACTCTGCACAAGGGATGGATGTGCAGACAGGTAACAACAGGCACAACTCGGGTTTTCTACCTTCAAAGAAAGTTGTGTTCTCTCCCCTATCCCCTCCCTGCCCAAAGCAGCCCACAGTGTTGTTATTTTTAAAAATGCTTGTAGGATTTACAGGTTTTATAGACCTGTCTGTAGGACAGCAGCACCAAGATTCAAGGGGAAATATCAGAAGCCTTCCAGCACTCTCTTCTCTCAAAAAATCATTGCAAATATCTAACCCCAGCTCAGTTTTTCACTCCTTTCCCTTAAAAAATATGAAAAGAGGTATGACATGAATATTGCAAGAGGCAGCCTGTTAAAAACTGCAAATAGAGTGAGCTGTGCTGCCTTTATCCACCAGTGAAACAGAACCAGCAAGGGAGAAAAATGGAAAATGGCAGAGATTTTTAAAAGGAGGGTTTCGTTCTGCTCTCTCAGCTGCAGGATGGAAGACTCAAAACAATAGTGGGGTTTTTCCTGAAAATTTCGTGGCCAGCTATTTAATATTTCTTATCATTAACCCTCCTGCAGAGCAGTACAAATTCCTCAGCTGCAAGGAGATGCCCAGGGACAGCACCACTGCACTGAAGTCGAGATAGCTGAATTTATCACAGGAATTAGATGGATGTTCTAGCTCTAATTTACATGCCTAACAGCAGCAGAGGGACATCACTGAAGAATAAAATTGAAATAATCTGTGGGAGGAAGCTCCCTGTTATCACAAATCAGGTTGGTCTTCTTCATTATTCAAGCTAGAAATCAGCCCTCTCCTTTCTTGGAGGCTCCCTTCACGAGATTCAGCATAACCCAAAGGGTAGAAAATAATTACCCACAGTTGAAGAATGTGCAGGACAAGCCAAGGTGAAGGTGAAGCTCGAGGGAACTTTCATCAGCCACTTGAAGGCAGGTGGAGAGCAGGCAAATAAAACTCCTGACCTTCATTATTTTGTTGTCCAAGAGAAACCCAACATTGCTCAGCAAGGAGGAGCTGAAATAAGGCCCAGAGGATGAGCAAGGCAGGGCTGCACTGTGGAATATTGACAAATTATGGGCTTGTCCAAGGCATTCTGGTGCTTTTCAGCCCAAGGAGTTATTGTTGGCAGGTTCCCCCACCAGTGCATTCCCAGTGTCAGTGCTCATCTGGGATGATTGTTAGTCACAGCAAAGTTTGTGGGACTAAAACCCCTGCAAACCCCTCCATGTCCCTACACCTTTCCACGTCCCTACACCTTTCCCCTGTGTCCCTACACCTTTCCCTCAATTTCTTTACACCTTTGCATGTCCCTGCACCTTTCCCCCTGTGTCCCCAAACCTTTCCCGCTGTGTCCCTACAACTTCCCATGTCCCTACACCTTTCCCTCCATGTCCCCACACCTTTCCATGCCCCTACACCTTTCCCACTGTGTCCCTACACCTTTCCCTCCATTTCTCTACACTTTTCCATGTCCCTACACCTTTCCCACTGTGTCCCTACACCTTTCCATGTCCCTACATCTTTCCTCCATGTCCCTACACCTTTCCATGTCCCTACACCTTTCCATGTCCCTGCACCTTTCCATGTCCCTGCACCTTTCCAGGTCCCTGCACCTTTCCATGTCCCTACACCTTTCCATGTCCCTACACCTTTCCCTCAGTGTCCCTACATCTTTCCATGTCCTTACACCTTTCCATGTCCCTGCACATTTCCATGCCCCTGCACCTTTCTCCTTGTGTCCCTACACCTTTCCATGTCCTCCCCGTGTCCCTGCCCCATCCCCTCCCCGTGCAGCTCCCAGGGCTGTGTCCTGTGAGCAGGCAGCCCAGCACACCCGGTTCTGCCCTGCTCCAGTGCAGCCCCATCTGCTGGGTCCCTGTCCAGCCTGTGGCAGCAGACCCCTGCCCTGGGAGCTGCAGGGCGTTCGTGTCACCAGCAGCTCCAGCAGCGGTTTTCCTCAGAAAAGTCTCTGGAAGAGCTCCCCTGTCTACAAACTGGAGGGACATCAAAACTGGACAACATCAAAAGGAAGGATGCTCAGCACAAGCAGGAGGGCTTTTCTTTAAAGGAGGGTTGGAAAAAGGGAAGCGAGGCGCTGATTCCCACAGGGAATTGTTCCTCATTCCCCTAAAGAAGGATTGGGAAGAGCCAGGAGAGCTGGCAGTGCCTCCCTGCACAGGGCTTGCACAGGAACCAGGCTGCTTCATGGCAGGAGTTAATATTTAGTGAGGGGAAAACAGGACAGGCTGGAATCTCATATTCTCTGGTGGCTCTGAAGCTGCTGGAATGGTTTTTTAGTATGGATCAGATCCTGGGAAAACAATGTGGAACAAGGCCTGGTGAGTGCTGGGGCTGGCCCTCTGTAGCCTAAACCCCAACCAGAAAAGAGGAGCATCTCTTCCACCTGGGACTTTTCACTCCCTCTAAATAATTTCTATTTCCCTTTTCTGGATCAACAGCAAGTCTTTGGTGTCAAACTGTCCAGAAATTGGTACTGAATTTTTATTTCAGCTGTCCAGGCATCTGGTCCGGACAATGACATGGATTAAGCAAGCCTTGCTCAGCTGAGATGAATAACTCCTAAACTCAGGTTTTTTATGTGAAAGGAGCTCATCACCACCTGAACATTCCATTACCTGGCTGCTACAGCAGCAGTTCAGTTCACTGTAATTGCTTCCTGAGATTTAATTGTTTCCAAACAATGAAAACAGTCACAGAAAGAATACTGCAGATTCATTCTGGAGGCTTTCAGGATTATATTTTGACTTCAGTTGTAGTTAAATGGCAGCAGAGTCTAAAGTCAAATTGTTTATTTAATTTAATTAATGTAATTTAGCTGCCATATTTATCATATTAATAATTAGCATCCCCGTCCTGTTGAAATTCAGATTATTGCTCTGGAAAAGGGGGAAAGTAATAATGGGCAGTGTTCAAGAGAAGGTGTCAAGGCAAGAGCTCTGCTCCAGGCAGCCAGGCTGCTCCTTGGACAGGAGCTTTGGCTCTAAAAATTATAGATATTACAAATTTACACACCAGGGCTTGGGGAAATCCCACGGGGAAACCAGATTTTGTGGCTGTTCTTTCCCTGCTGAGCCAGCCAAGGTGGAGCCCCCCAGGAAAATCCCTTTGGGGGGACTCAGAGCGTGGCTGCAGAGCTCCTGTCCCACATCAGCACCACATCCCTGCTTTTCACTTTTCCCACCCCTAAAACGGGTCAAGGAGGAGCAGAGGACACTCCCTGCCTCCCAAACCGTGGCCTTTAACTCCACCCTCACTTCTGGAACATTCCTGGTGCTTCCCAGCACCCGGGGGCTGCTGCAGGATAAATGCAGCCCTGGGAGATGCTGGGAATCAAAGGCAGCAGGGAGCTCTGGGTTTGCTTTGCAACCTGGGCTGAGCTCTTGGAAGGATATTGTCCCCAAATCTAAGGAATCCCTTGAAGAATAAGAACCAGTAAGTTCCTTGTTATGCATCCCCACATTATTAAATACATTATTAAATAAATTATTAAATACATGGACATGGAGGGAAAGGTGCAGGGACACGGAGGTGGAAGATTCACCCTGCTTTGGAGCATGGAAGCACAGCCAGGGTGGGAAGGCAGCCACTGGAGGTGCAGGTGAACACTCAGAGCATCATTGCAGTGGGGTCAGAGCTGGCTTGCCAGAGAAAATGCAGAAATGCAGCCCCAGCAGCTGCCCTGAGGGCTGCTTGGTGCTTCCTCTCCTGCCAAAAGTGAACACAAAGGTACTGAACACGTAAACACAGCCCTCCAGGAGCAGGGAATCATTGAAATCTCACCTAAATCCATGTAAAATATCACCTTTTGTTTGTCTTCCAGTCCAAGATTTTCCAGATATTCATGGTCCCTTAAATTTATCTATTTCCCTATTTCCCTATTTCTCTATTTCTCTATTTATTTATTTCTGTGAGGTTTTTCCTTGCCCTTGGTGTTCCCTGTTCTTGCAGATTCAGATTTTTACTCCAAGTGGGGTTGAACTGGGTCATTCTCCCTTTCCTTTTCCACTGCTGGCACCTGAAAATCTCACCTGCAAGGTGCTGCCTGTCCCACAAATCAAACTTTCAGGCCCTGCTACCTTAAGGCAAGCCTGGCTGGGCTGGTGCTGTCCTTTTAATTCCTTGCTTTGTCTGCTCCAGTGGCTGATAAGCCACTTCTGGCTGTCTAGTCATGTAATCCTTTAATTTTTTAATTTCAAGGAACCGTTTGCAGTTCACCATGACTCAACATTTGACTGCAAACTCATTTGAGGCAAGGGAAAAGTTGATTTGTGCAGTGGAGGAAGAGTGATGACGGTGAAAAATCTCAGCAGTGCCTCTTTTAGCAGATTTTAAAAAAGGATTTTGCTGGAAAATTAAACGCCTGAAATGGTGATTGGCCTGATGGATTTGATCCTGTAATATTTGCACAGTGCTTGGTGCAATCTCAGCGCTGCTCACTCTGAGAACAGGGGGAAGGGATGTCTCTGAAAGGGCAGGAGGGATGCTGAGCTCCCAAAAAAGTTGTGGAGAGGAGCTGTGAAGTGCAGGAAGTGGAGAATCACTGAGCAGTCATTTCAGGGCCAGCCAATGGAAAATTATTGGGGAAAAAAAAGGTAATTGAACTGAATATCTGTTCACACCTAAAGGGTAACAAGGAAGAAAAGACAGCAGGGATTTGTCGGGCAAATTGCGCCTGAGCTGGGGGAGATCCTGTTCTGGGAGACTCAGAATAAATCCAAATAAAATTGGGAGTCACAGACAAATTAATGGGCGATTTTGGGGCTATTTCATACTTTTTATGGCATGAAGATGATAGAAATACCTGCCTTCAAAAAAACCCTGAGGCTTGATTGGATTTTATTGTCAGGACTGTTCTTCATGGTGAAAATTGGGATGGCTGTACCAAAAATCACCTAAGCCTCAGATCCCTGGGACAAACCCAGGAATGAGCATTTGAGAGCCAATGATTAAAAAAAACAAAAACCCAACCAAACCAAGACTGGCTAAACCAGTGAGTTTATTCTGAAGTGTTTCCAAATGGCCACACATATTTGTTTTGGTGCTGAAAATCCCTCTTTAAAAATTATTTTATGTGATCAATTAAACGCTACCAATTTCTGGACGCACTAACCACAAATTTGCTAAATTCCTGAGCTAATGAAAGGCTGGCTTGCTTTGACATGAATGGGAGTTTTGTTTGAGTAACAATCCAATAAGGACTTGGCCCAAAGATAGCAAGGAAAACATTTAGATGTTAAATATGTATTCAGAAGACCTTTCTACAAATCTTTTCTCTTGCAGTAACAGGACAGGAATTGTGTTCTCCAGAAGGGACAGTTCAGAGAGAAGTCCAGCACCTCTCAGCATTTAGCAGAGAGAGCAAGAAACTATGCAAATATTTTAGTTTAGAAATACTTGTAGCTCCTTTTCAAACAATGAAAGCCTCAATTAAAGCCAGATCTCTGTTATTTAAAAATTCCAGGCAGCAACTGAGAGGGAGAGAGAAAGAGAGAGTGAGTTCTAATTTTTTTTTTTTCTCCTCACTCTCAAACATAAAGTCCAAGGTATTTGAGAGTCAGGAAAATTGTGTCTAACCTTAAAACTGTGAGAGCTGAGAAGGCTGGAGCTGTGATTCTTATCTTCTAAAGAGTTTCTGCAGTCATCAATACCTAAAGCAAGCTGGAGTACAAGAAATAGGTGACCTTAATAGATATAACTCTGTATGGGTTCATTGTAGCATGAAATTAAATTTTTAATCTGAATTGATGAACAAAAATGCTGGTTTGATCCTCCCCACCCACACACAATAGTTTAAATAGTTTGGTAACTATTTCACTTCCAGAATGGGGCTGCACAAACAGGGTCAGCAGCAGAATAATCCACTCCACGGGCACTGGGCTGGGGTGAGCCACAAACAAAAAGCTCCAGGAGATTATTTTTGCTTTGTTAAATAGCTGCAAGCAAGGTTTGGGATTATTGGGAAGGTAAAATGATGTTCTTTTGCCTCTGGTAATTAAAAGCATGGGGGTTAATCCAAAGTCACTGAAATCTGTGGGCACTGAGCCTTTTGATGGCTTCAGTTCCAGGCTCGTGTTTTTAGGCAGTGGAAGCCACTGGGTTTGTGTATAAATCACATTCAGCAGCACCTTATCCTCTGAGCTCATCCCAACTTCCCCCAAAAGTGATGCAATTCCTCCCTGTGCACCTTTAAAATGCTGCCAGGCTGAATTCCAGGCAGATCTGTTGTCTAGGAGGGAATTGCTAATTAATTTTGGGGTTATGGCCACAAAAATGGTGCTGTAAGTTGTAGAAGCTGAAATTAAAGGTATTAATAGAAAACCACCTGCATAAAAAACCCATAAAAACTGATAAAGCTCTCAAAAAAAAGACCAAAAAAGACTTAATTTTCATTATTTCATTTTTAAAAGCCAGCTCCTTTTCCATTTATTTCAAGTTCATTATTACCAAACATGAACCTCAGCCCATCATCTTATTTACTGCTTCTTCTTCCCCTACAATAACTAACAGAGATTTGACAAACACAAACGAATGGGTGGTAAAAAAAAAAAATAAAAATTAAAAATCCTCTTTTCATTGGACCAGAAGCTGAACTGGGATCTGTTGGTCAGCTGAAGCTGTCAGGAGGGCTGGAGGAATTATCTGCTATTATCTGCCGAGCAAACACCATCCCTGAGTGAAAACTGATGCCGTGGCATTTTTTAGAATGCACCAGGCCCTCTCTGCTGAGTATTGGAGCCAAATGTTCTGCCATGGCCCCATACAATACCCCTGCCTGACAATAGCTCAGTGCTGGGGTTGTTATGAAATCCAGGCTATTTTGGGAGGGCCCTATTGTTCCTGGTTTAGATGGGCTGCAGATTTGTCTGGGGAAAGATGGGATTCATTGCGGGATCTGCTGGAAAAGATGAAGGTTTGGCCCCCACTGAGAGGGGAGAAGGATCCCTGTGCCAGCCAGCCCTGCAGGTTTGTAGGGTCGTCGTTCCTTCCCAGCAGGTTCAGCTCCTCACCCTTTTGCAATCATTTCTGCAAGAACCAAGGTCTATGCTGGAGCTTTCTCACTCTCTTTGATGCTTCTCAGAGAAATAATCTGATTTCTCACCAGTCCCTGGAGGAGGAGATAAACCAGGAAATGTCCAGCTCGTGGAACTCTTGAATTTGCTGAAATAGGGAGGGTTTGTCCCCATAATGGGGCTGACTCACTGCTGCCATTAAAGAGGAGGGGCTGCTCTCTCGTGGCCTGGTTCTGCCCTCCTTTCTCTCCCAGCAGACAAGGTCAGGCCAGGAAATTTAATAAAATGATTCATCTGACAGGAGAGGGGCACGAGCTGATTGCGTGCACTCCTATTTTCACCACAGAAAGCAGGACCCTTAGGGAGAAGTGACTGCAAAGTCAAATTTTGATGGTTTTCTGGCAGTTCCATGGGATGCCCAATTGCTGTAAGTGTCCATGTCCCAAAAATGCCCCTGTTCCACTGCTGCCCTGGAGTGAATCAGCTCCTGCTGGAGTAAAGCTCAGCTGCTTTGTGCTGGCTGAGCACCAAGCCCAGACAAGTGTATGGATGTGGTTTCCCTGTTTTGTGCAACTGAGGAAGGGTTTGTTTTGGAAGCTCACCTAAATTTGGAGACTCCCACGTGCCCAAACTGCTCTGGGTGGAGAACTGCTCACCCCCTCTGTTGACTGGAACAGTGCAGCCCCAGTTGTTGAAAACACAGCTGCACTCTGCGACATCAGAGCATTTTATGTCCACTCCAAGTGCTCCATTCTCCAAGGAAATCCTTTTTCTTTCCTCCCTCAGGCCCCCAGCCCAGCATTTAAACCCAAGGAGGCAAAGCCTGAAGGGTCCCCGCCTCTATCTAATCATGGGAACTATGGCTTAGTATTGATATTGCCTTATTAAAGCAATTAGCCGAGCATTTCAGAAGCTTGTTAATGCTTCTAGAGTGACTTCTAATGAGGGATAATGATAACAAGCATGGAAGGTCTCTGGCGAACTTTAGATAATGATGTAAATCTGAGAAAGGTCAATGGTATCCGTGGATTCGATGATGGCCATTCCATTTCCGTTCATTACCTGGTTCAGCTTTTATTTTCCCTTCCCAGGCCATTTCCATCTGCAGGAACCTGTTCCTTATCCAATCTAGAGCCCCAGCACTCGAGCTCAGATTGACTTAGCCATGAAATAAATGATGCTGAGCCTTTAGTGCTCCTTGTAATGAGCTCAAGTCTAGACAAGAACAAATCAATTAGCAAAAGGAAAGCAGGAACAACAGGAGGCACCACGCAGGGACAGTGTTTGCATTTACATAGCAAAACATTCCCCCTGAGGATCCCAAAACAGGGGGCTGTGCTACCAAAAACCAGCCTGGGGAGAGGATAATGCCAGAGGGAAGGGAGATCAAACAGAGAGATAAAAAAGGGTCCTGCAGGGAGGCAAGAAATGGAGCAGCTTTGGCAGAGCTGGGCTGGGAAGCTCAGGTGTGACAGCGAGGCCAGGAGCTGTCATACCTGAGCTTTTTATTAACTTTATGGCAAATTTTAAATCTTGGTGCTGCTATTAAGTAGGCATTTTCTGGCATGGAGTATCACCAGAGTGTCTGTGCTGACAGATTTCTAGTTTGTCCTTGTCGTTGTGTTTTAATGTGTATATATATATAAATATATATATATATATATATATCTGTGAATAGATATATATATATATATATATATGGGGCAGATATTCCCTGCAGGCAAACCCTGCTGTGATCAACTCAAACCAATAAATCACAGCCCTAACCCACAGCCCAGGAGTGCAAAGCAGGGGTACAAAATCCTGGAAATGAGCTTGGAAAGGCTGGGGGGGATGAGAGCAGACACAGCTCAGTGCAGATGGCACAGAGGCTTTGGCTGGAGCCCTCCTGCAGCCTTGGAGGAGGCAGAGTGTGGGCAGAGGAAGGGCATTTCCACCCCATGCCAGGCTGTAATTCTGATATCAGCCTTGCTTTTTGAAGAGGTTTCAGGGGTGAAGATAGTGGCAGACTGAGAGTTTTTTAGGAAACAGGATGGGCAGAGATGGCTCGATTACTCCATGCTGGCACTGCCCTGGTACACTCAGGAGATACCAAAAGGCCATTTAATCTACCACAGATAAGCATAAAAGCCTATTACCGAGCCAGGCAAACTCCAAATAGAAATAAAGAGCACTTTTCCTTTTTTTCCCCCTCAAGTGAGAGTGATCACCCAGGGGAAGAAGCTCCTCAGTGGGTCAATAAAGTGCCTCTCACTTTTTTTTTTTGTTTATTTTATTTTTTCACACTCAGCAGGTGTGGCTGGCCTCACCTGTGGGCTCCTCGCTGCCCCCACAGCTCCATTTAAACTCAGATCACAGCCTCAAATTCACCTGTGGGGACTGCCCTGCTCTTCCTCACCTGCATATTGGTTTTTCCAGGTTAATCCTGGACTTTCTCCATCACTGGAGCACGAACGGCATCCTTGCTCCCCGTGCCTCAGTTTCCCCAGCAGCCCCAATTCTGCCTGGCTCCCTGCCCTGCCTGCGTGCTGTTGTGAGGATTAATAATTAACAGTGAGATTTTTAATTCTGGGCCGAGTTCAGAGCCTTGTTCCGGGCTGCTACAGAAATCAAAGGAGGCACGAGGTAATTGTAAATCATTTTCAGGAAGTTGTTTCATGCCTTTGGTGGAAAGACGTGTAGAAGGGGAAAGTATTAAATGCTTTCCATTCATCCACTCTTTGCTGAGATTTGGAGTCCAATATTTAGATCACCTTCTGATTATTAGTGCAAATATTTGCTCTTTGTTTATTATTCTGCACATCTCTAAGATGGAAGAGGCAGGGAAGGAGGAAGGGCTGGTGAGAGGGGCAGATGGGAATTATTAAATAGGTAAATAAAAGGCCAGTCAGCACATGAATCACTCCAGATCCCAGCCTGGAAAGGTCCCCAGGCTGGGGAACTCCTTTCCTTGAGCACAAGGAGGCTGGAGTGGAGGGGACAGTGGGACTGGGATCAGGATTTTTATCTGATCCTGATTTTTAAGCTGCAAGGTTCTGTGTGATGGGATAAACACCGAGACCCTTGGGCTTTCCCAGGTATCATTTTCAGTGCTAAGCTGCTTCCCCCTGTGCTGCCTTCATCTGAAATTCCTTTCTTGGCTGATCTACCCCAGGTTTGTCTGAGTATCTGCACTATTTATTTATATATATTTTTTGTATTTATTATTTATATACTCTATATATAGTGTATATATATATATATATACACTCTCCATGTATGTCAATGCACACCACACCACCTAATTGGAACTTTCCTGATTTTTAAGCTGCAAGGTTCTGTGTGATGGGATAAACACCAAGACCCTTGGGCTTTCCCAGGTATCATTTTCAGTGCTAAGCTGCTTCCCCCTGTGCTGCCTTCATCTGAAATTCCTTTCTTGGCTGATCTACCCCAGGTTTGTCTGAGTATCTGCACTATTTATTTATATATATTTTTTTGTATTTATTATTTATATACTCTATATATAGTGTATATATATATATATATACACTCTCCATGTATGTCAATGCACACCACACCACCTAATTGGAACTTCAGAAGTTCCTCTTCAAAAGAACCAACCCAAAACAGCCCCCAAAACCCACAGAGCATTGCCACGGAGCATCTGCTGTCCCCTCCCCAAGCTCCTCCCTGAAGAGTGGATGAAGAGTAAGAGTTGCCCCATGGTTTGGATGAAATTATGTCTCTTTATTAGGTCTCTCTTCTCGGGAAACAATTTATTAGCCACAAGAATGTTGTGTTATACTACCTCCTCCTTTTTGCCTGGGAATTTACAGTTCACACACTGCACCAGCACATAAATCCAGTTTTATTTCTCAATTTATTCACCTGGAACTAAGAGGATTAAATTTTTTTTTTTTTTTTTTTTTTTTTTAAAGGAGACCAGCACTGCATTTCCAACCAGCACCACTGCAAACAACAAGCAGACAAATTAGAGGTGGCTGTGGCCGTGCAGTCGCTTTCTGCTCCAAACTTTAATGCTCGCCGAGCTTAATGGCGATTTCTTTCCTCCCCCCTTTAATTTTACCTTTAATGACCCTCTTAATAAACCGGGATTGATTAGAATTTGGCTTTAAGAGATGAAAGGGCTCTGCAATTATCTACTTGTATATGCCCTTCAGTAAACTACCTTGTCTGCCCCTCTCCCACCTCCCCTTCTTAAGAAGACTTTCCCAGGTCCCTCTTGGCTGCGGTTGAACGATGTTGGCTCATGTCCATGCTGCAACAAAGACCTGGCATTCCAGCTGTCTGCTTCTAATCTCCAGTGTCAGCTCTTGTTAATGTTTCAGCATGAAATCAGAGGGGGCAAAGCTGCATGGAATATTAAAACCATGATCAGAATTCCACTGAAATGCTGATAGTCTGCGAGAGCGCCATTAGGAGGGCCGGCAAATCGCTGCCTGGTGTTGAATAAAAATAAAAAAAAAAATAAAAAAAAGGGGGGGGAATATAAAAGAAAAGATTTCCATCCACGGGGGGAAGTACAATCAGTGAATCGCTGGGCTAAATTAGCATTTTTTCAATTGGGGATCGAAGTTGATTTATTGTTCTACACAACATTAATGTAACTGTGTGCTTGACCTGTTAAGGCAGCCAATTTTTCATTTAAATGGGTCCTTTCTGTATGCAAAAAGGTTGTAATCATATTTCAACTTTGCAAAGTGATCAGGGAAGTACTGGACTGTTTCAAAATTGTCTTAAGGAGTCTCTCTTCCCTCCCTCCCTTCCTCCCTCCCTCTCTCCCTTCCCCCTCCCTTCTGCCTAGTGGTCAAGGGCAAGCAGTTTGGGTTTTTTTCCTCAAAAAAAAAAAAAAAAAAGCTGTCTCAAGTAATAAGCTTAATTGTCATTTGACTTGAGCTGTTTTACACCACTTTGACCATGTAAAAAAAGCATCTGAGTGGGTGTAAATATCACAGCCCCAAGCCCTGCAACAGGAGCTGAGCGTGCAGGGAGAGTCTGTCCCATTAAGAACTGCAGGGTTTGCATGAAAAAGGGGGATTTTTATCCTTCCATTTTTATTTTTCTCACTGTCCTGAGCAAAAAGTTGCTGCATATGACTGCAGACAACTTGTATACTCTGTAGATATTTATAAAAATATTAAAAAGCTCTGCTTTTTTGGGAGAAGAATGAGAAATAAGGGCTGAGCAATGAGACCAACACAAAGCTGGGTACAGAATGAGCAGTGCAGCAATTCCTGCTGCTTTTAATCGACTTTGCACCATCTCTGCACGGGCAGAGTTGTCGTTTCCCAGTTTCCAGTATTCCAGTTTGCTTTGCAAATGGAACTGATGACTTACTGGAAGTGACTCTGCCTGGGAGAAAGTGTTGCTGATGCTGACTCTGGAGAAAAATGAAGCTGTCCAGGAGCAAATTTCATTTTCTGCTCTGAAAGGCCGCTCTGTTTTGTCATTTCTGGCCTGGGCAGGGAGGGAGGGATGGGTGTTTAAAGGCAGAAATGCAGTCTGGGTCAGGAACCTGCTGAGGCTGCCCCTTCTCGGAGGAGGGTGAGGAGCTGGGGATGGGAGCCCTGCCCCACCTGAGCCTGATTGTTTCCTGTTCCAAGAGCCCACCCCAAAGCCCACCATCCGCAACTGCTGCTGCCTGCTCCTGCAGCTTTGCCCCAACCTGGGAACAGCCTTTGTCCCCAGTGACACTGCCCAGATGACAATGGCAGCACCCAGAGCCTGCTCCCCCAGCACGGGAAGATAATATACATTTCCAATTAGTGCCACACATTCTGGTCATGTTCTCTTTTTACTCCCTAACTATCTTTGTTTTGCTCCAGAGCTGTTCGGTCATTAATGAAATCCTGCAGTTCTGCTAATCCTGGGTACAATGCAGCTTTTCTCTGCCAGGCTATCCCTGACATAAAACTACAGTTACCCCAGCTCCCCACCACATTAAGATTCGTTGTCATTTGCCTTTCATTACATACCTGATGTAGCACAGTAGCAGTCAAATGTCCTTGGCAGGAAAAGCAAAGTATTTAATTGTATTAGTTTCTGCTTGCTCCGCCTTAAGAACATTTTTTTTTTTTTTTTTAATACCATGGGAGGGAAGGAAAAAAAAAAAAAAGAGAGAAAAAGAATCCAGTATCATGGAAACTTTATATTTCTGTTGGATGTAAATGGAATTATACTTTTCCAAGCCGGGCTGCAGCCCCCTCCCCAGCAGCACTGTATTGCCAGTGCCATATGAAATGCCTCTCCGGCGAGGAGAACAATGAGGCATTCATCAAAGGCAACCAGTGATTAGATGTTTTTCATTTTCAGAACTTTAAGAGATAAATAGGGGCCCTGTTCCTCCATTTGATGTACAGTACTGGTGGGATTCAATTAATCTCTGCTGATAAATTCCAAATTTCTGCAAGAGCGTTCCTGAGGGGGGAAGAGTGGCTCACAGAATGGTGGCTTCAGTTCCTCAGAATAGGGGTGCTGGATTTCAATAAATAAATATATTAAAGAGGGCTGGGATGACATGGGGCCTGGAGCAGGGCTGTGAAGCTGTACAGCTTCCTCCTTGCTTTTTCCCAATGCTTCCCTTCAAAAAAAAAAAAAAAAAAAGACATTGGATAGAATAAGGAGCCAAACATTAAATCTCAAGCTTATGTTTCAAGAGGTCTCAACTCTGAGCCTGAATTTTCTGTGGAGGTTTTGAGTCTCTTGGTGTGTTTGTGCCCAGTTCTGTTAAACTTCATCATTTTCTTCTTCATCAAGATGCTGGGGAAAGTTTTGGTTTAAAACTCTTTTGAAATACTCAAGTGCCACGGTGTTAAGCAGTGCAGAATTCTCTACGGGTAAATACAGTTATTAAGTTGAATTTCTTCATTTTTCATCTGAATATGCAGAATTCCAACCAAGGGGAGGGCAAAACCTGGCTGTTCAAACCTGTGAAAAACGAGAGCACGGCGCGTGTGTGCCCCAAAAGCTGTCCCTGCAATTGATAATAACTCACCCATTGATGATTTTATTAATCAGATCGATGGGTGAACAGGTCTCAGACCCTGGGCGTGCACCTCCTCCCTGCTGCAGCAAATGGGGGATATTGATGGAGCAGGTTTGTGCTGCTGCTGCTGCCACGGGAGCTGGGTGGCTGCACCAAGAAAATAGGTCAGGTTTGATCAATACAGAGCTGCTTTCAGGAAGGCTGCATCTACTTTGTAGAAATGAAGCAGCTCAATTAAAAGGAATAAATAAGGTGGGGAGCGATCAGGCTTAATTTAGGGTTGAAGTAAAGAAGGGATGAGCACGGTGCTGGCAGTGCTCTGGAGGTGCTGCCCCTCAAAAAGGTTCCTGACTGATGTCACAGGGAATTCAGGTGACACACGAGCTGGTGGGGCCCTCTGGGGGGGTTAAACTCTTTAAAGCCCAGCTCAGCACAATCCCAAACTTGTAATATCGTGCACACATTTTAACAGATCTGCCTTAAATCGCCACGAGCCCTTCTGGGTCTATTTGTGGTTTTTATCACGGTCATGTTTCACTGCTAGAATTTATAATCTGCCTTTCCTTGTGATTATTCTGCACTAAAACCACACTCTGGGTGTTTTGCTACAGCACCAGCAGCCATTTATTTAGGGTGGCCCACACTGGGAAGCCAAAAGACTTTAAAAATGGTGTTCATTAGGGTTTGATCCTGCTCCCATCACCTCTCTGGTTTTCCCAGAGCAGAGCCAGATCCTGATCAAACACGAGTTTACACAGAGGAAAAGATGGGAATTTATGGTCAAACCCTGCACTCATTTTCCAGAGCACCACCACGGAAAAATCAAGGTACAAGTGGCAGCTGTACCTGTGAGAAATGAAATGGGTTTGGCACAAATTTTCATCTTTGTTTTTGAAAGATGCAGCAGCTCCTTTGTAGTCTCCAGGACTGATGTCAGCCTTGGTGGGGTCAACAGGAATCTCTCAAATTATTTCAAGGGCTTTGGATCAAATCTCAAGCCAAACTGCTCATAAAAAATCAAGAGCAAGACACAGATTTGGGGAGGTCATTGGGTGAAAAAAGTGGATTTTTTTGCATTTCTGCTGGTTTTATCAGGTGCTTTCTGAATGCAGCTCAGCCTGTATTATCTACAAGATTTTATGTCACTGCAGTATCTCAAGCTGCACCGATAACAGGATCTCACAATGGATTCTTAACATAAAACATGGAGAGAGTTTGGGAAGGTTTAGTCTCTGGATTAACTGAGTGGAAAATGTCTTTCAGTGGAGCTACAGATGGCTCACAACACAGGGGAGGAATCCGGAGGAAAAAATCAGAACCTCTTTGTCTTTTCAACTTCATTAGGTTTTCCAAAGCTCTGAGCAAGATTGTTCATGAAATGAGAGGAGAGATGGAGAATTATTAGTTTTCATACTCCCTCATTTGTTTTCATCTCCTCTTTTCCCTAACAGAAAGCATTAAATGCATTTCTCATTTAAAAAAATATGAGCGTGGGGGAAAAAAAATTGCAAGCCTTTTGTGGTTTTTTTTTCATACATACAGGATGCTGATACTTGAAGATCTAGCTGGAAAAGAAAATGAAAATATTTCAGACCCAGTTCTGAACCTGAGGCAGTGGAAAGCAGCAATCTGATGATAATTCTGCCTCGTTTGGGTTTTCTCCACGAGGTTGTCCCTGTGAGGAGCTGAATTCCTGAGTGCTGGTGAGCCCCTGCTGCCACAGGGACACGATGACAGGTCGTGTTTCATTAGGGCTCTCCCCAAAACCCAAATCACAACTTTTTTCTGACTGTGCTGCCAGTCCCAGGGGCTGGGGGAGAGCTGGGTGTGAGAGGACAGCAGGGGACACTGAACTGGGGACAGAACATCCTCCTGTACAAGACTAACTCATCAAACCGAACCCCAGTGCTGAGATCGAGAAAAGCAGTGCTCCACGTGCCAGAATTTCCAATTTGGACCAATTTTCTCTTGGATTTGAAGGCACATGTGGGGGTAACTGTGTCCAGGTTGAAGTGGAGCTCTCAGTGCTGATGGCATCACCACCAGCAGTGTGCGAGCACCGTTCCCAGCTCTTTCCAATGACATTACTGACACGATTCTCATTTCATTTTTCAAGCCTTTTACTGTAAAAGCCTCACAGCTCCATGACAGAACATTTAGAAAACATCTCCTCATTGTGGGAAAATGAAAAATCAGCCCAGCCAGCAACTGCAGAGGAAATCTGCAGCCTGTGTTTGGAGCACATTAATAACATGACGAGTGACCTTTCTGGAGACAAGAAATGCGTGGAATTGATTGTCCTACCCAGGAGCTGGGCAGAGCTATAGATCAGTTATTTTCAGCCCAATCTTTGTTGTGGTCACATCTTTGGCCAGTGCAGGCTCAGTGTGGGTATAGTTTAGTCTGGTTAAATCCAAATAGAGCCGAGGAACGAGAACAATGCCTTGGTGTGGCTGCCAAAGGTGCAGCTGCTGGTGGCCATGCTGGAGCTTCTACATTGCAGAGCTGCTCCTAAAGAAGAGTTTGTAAAGTCTCTGCTATCCTTAAAGCTGCAGATTCTCACTTTTTATATTTAGATTTAGATTTTTATATTTATATTTATACCCATGTGATTTTTTATTTTTTTTTAGTTATGAGCTGGCAGAACAATGATAATTCAAACCCCGGAAATTTTTAGTATTTTGGTTACTCTATACTTTATCAAGGAATAAAAATCCCAGAGTCCAATGTCCTCCTTATTTAGAATGAATCCCAAGGGTGTCTCTGTGGTTGTGACATCCTGGAGGTCCCAAATCTGAGGCAAATCTCTTGGTGGGTTTCTCCAGCCTGAGAAGTGGAGCTTTCCTCAGTTTTACTTGGAAACCAGAGAGGCTTATATCACAAAAAGCTGATATCAGAGGGTTATATCACAAAAAAACCCCAATCTCTTTCATTTTAAATATTGCTTTATCCCTGGAGGTCCCAAATCTGAGGCAAATCTCTTGGTGGGTTTCTCCAGCCTAAGAAGTGGAGCTTTCCTCAGTTTTACTTGGAAACCAGAGAGGCTTATATCACAAAAAGCTGATATCAGAGGGTTATATCACAAAAAACCCCAATCTCTTTAATTTTAAATACTGCTTTATCTACCCAGTGCCATAAACTCCCAGGACAAACCAAGAAGGAGCAAATTCAGGGAGCAAACAACTGAAAAGCTGCAGGTAATTTTCCAGCTGGGTTGGCTGGGTGAGGGCAGGGAAGTGCCTGGTACCCAGCAGTGGGGTGGATGTCTGCTTCCTGCCTGTAGCCAGGAGTAATATCCAGAATCCATTAGAGGGATGCCTAATCATCTTAACCTGTCAGATCCCAACCACCCTCTTTTAAGAGCCAATTTGTTTTTCTGCCAGATCGATGTTCTTATCTGTAATTGCACAGGCCATGAATGGCACCCAATAACCAGTTAATATTCAGTTCCATTCCACAGCAGGGTGGGGAGCAGGGAAATGTCTTAATTTAAACATTTATTGTACAACTGTGAAAATGTCCTAAGTGAAATTAATTGAAGCTCGGGGAGAATAACTTATAAATCACCTTGTCTGGCTTGCATAAAATGATACAAGGATATGCTGAATTCTTATCTTGGGGCTCTGTGGAGCTGCAGAAAGCTTTAACCCTGAGGTTACTGCTGTTATTCCAGCTCCAAGACGGGAGAAATCTGACTCCTACAGGTGATGTGATAAAGGCAGGGCCAATCTAATTAATAACAAGCCACCAATTTGTACTGTTGCTCCTCAAACGTGGCTTGTGCCAGGCAATTTTGCGTGCTGTTGATCCCCTCGGCCATCCCTGCCTTCTGCTTCAGCAGCACTTTAGAAAAGGGGGAATAATCCATCAGACTGTGCTTTTCATGGGACAAATATCAGCAGAAAGTGGAAAAAAACCCAACCCCAGTGGCGTCAGCAGAGTGGGATATAAACAATACTGGCTTAAGCACAAGCTGGAAATTAGGAAGGGTAAGGGGGGATTTGAAGAGCACACAGAGATGCAAACAACTCACAGAGAATTTATAGATTTGCCAGAACAGCAGGCCTGGGAGGGAAAAGAGTTGTTACACTTGAGGGAGGCTTGAAGAACACTTCAGGAAAAGCACAATATTGCAGAGAAATAGATGCTATATCCCCCTGTTAACTCTTCCAGGGAAGCACTGATGGAGCTTTGGGCACACACCTGTGATTGGGAAAGACATGACTGAGCTATTGACAGGAGGAAAAGGAAAAAAAAGTGATAATCCTGCTCAAATCAGCTGCTCCGTAGGAAACCTGCCCCTTTGGAGATGTTCCCCCTGCACACTGCAAATCAGCAAGGCTTAATTAAGTACTGGGCAAAGCTGAATGAGGAGGTTATTGAAAATAGACTTGAGGGAAAGAACTCCTGAGTGTGAGACAAAACAGCTCCTGGAGGGGAAATCACATCTCTGGGAGCAGGTCAGCACACCGGGACTGGGAGACAGAATTTATATGGACACCAGAAAGTTTTGGGATAAACGCCCTGGCAAGGGGTGCTGAGGAAGCCCAGGAGCCACGGGCTGACTGGCAAAGCCCTGGTGTGGTTTAGGTGGGAGGAAGAAACCCTTCCCATCCCTACAGCACCCTAAGATGGGAGAAAATATTCCTTTGCCAACTCAAAAATCACTGCTGCGCCCAGGGTTTTGTAGTTGCTTGGATGTGTTTACTACTGAGTTGGGAAAGTGGAGAAATAAGACAGGAAAAGTGAAAAATAAGGCAGGAAAAATGAAAAATGAGGCAGGAAAAGTGATTTTTGGGGCTAAGCAAGAGATGGCTGAATGATTTTAATGGAACCCTGCATAGTCAAAGGGAAATCTTGAGGGGCTGGGTGGAAATTCCCAGCTGGCAACTCCAAGGGAACTCTTCAAAAGAATATTTGGACAGCCCATATCTATCTAAGTTATTGCCAAAGCGGGGGAAAAAAGAGGTCTGTGAGTGAGCAGTTCAATGGTATCACTGTTCAGGCTGCAGCAGTGGCTAAAAAAACACCAGTGAAGTGGTAGGAAAAACCCACCAACTCCTGTGGAACATGATATTGAAAATATAAGATATTATATCAGTGTCCTGTGATATCGGTCACTCCCAAGCAAGGGGGCCAGGGAATAAATAGAAACAGCTGGGAGATGGACAACAGAAATAATTAGAGGCCTGCAAAAGTGCTCAAAAGAATAATTTCTTGAAAGAGATTGTTCAGATGAGAGAACATAGGAGTAAATAATAAAAGGAGCAGGGAAGGTGAATTGCAGTACATTGAAAAAGCTTAGAAAGAAGCGGGTTTTGTACAGTTGACAAAAACCTGTGGAGCTCTTTGTCTCTTGACATGGTTGAGGCCAGGAATCTGGTGGGATTGAAAAATTCATTGAACATTTGTACAGTGAATGGAAACATCTGCAGTGAAATGGGTGGGATGCTATTCTTAGCAAAGAACCAGCAGCAACCCTCCTACTTCAGGGCATAGTTTAAATAGTGGCTGAGGAAAGGGGAGGGAAGAAAATTCCTCATTAAAGGTTTTCCCTTGTGATCCAGGAGGAGATAGGCACCAAAAAAAAAAAACCAAAAAAAACCAAAAAAAAAAAAAAAAAACAAACAAACAAAAAAAAACCCCAAAAAAACCAAAAAAAAAAAAAAAAAACAAACAAACAAAAAAAAACCCCAAAAAAACCAAAAAAAAAAAAAAAAAACAAACAAACAAAAAAAAACCCCAAAAAAACCAAAACAAAAAACACAAAACAAAAACCAAAACAACAACCCAACTTTGTTATCACTTCAAAATAGGTTTGGCATTGGCTTAAATAAATATTTCAACATGTAGTTTTTATTACAGCCTATAGTTTTTTTTTATGATGGTTTATTGCCACGTTATCCGAATTTTTGTGAAAGGAAGGGGAATTTAAGAGTGAAATGAAATTCCTCCTCTTTGCAAATATGGCATCATCAATGCACAGCTGCACACAGGTGTTGGGGGCAGTAATGAAACAAGTTTATTACACTCAATTAAAAATTATTGCACAGGTAGATTTAGGTGCTAGAACTAAAAAAAGATTATTTGTGGTGTTCCTTAACAGGGAGGATGAGACTCTTGCACTATTTTCATAGGTGGGGAAGCACCGAAAATAAGGAAGAATTTTGATTTATGGTAGGACTTTTGAAAAAATTATTAATTTTTAATTGAGAGGAAGCTCATCTTCAGCTGGGATGGGGGGCAGGGGAGAGAAGAGGTGCCCTGGGGCAGGGCTGGGGGTCCTGGGGTGCTTTGCCCCTAAAACCCCTCAGCCCTGGCAGGTGCCTCATCCCCGGGCAGGGGCTCAGCCCAGCTCTCCTCAGTGGCCCTGGATCCCTTCACAAAAGGGTCAAAGAAAACCTGGGGAGCCCAAAATTCAGCAGCCAAAAAATTCATCCCCAGGGAAGAAAAGAAAGCAGAACAAAACAGCAAAGCCCCAGCCCAGGGGTTTCAGACAAGCTGGGACTTGGTGACACAGGCAGTAAATTTGACAGCTTCTTGCCACCTCCTCCTGGTGGGATTTACTTTGAACTTTTGATATAAACAGTGCTAAAACTGGGCTCAGGTAGGGCTTTTATGAGCAACTTTCCTGCAAAACACAGGACAGGGCACGGGGACAGTCCTGGCCACCTTCCCCTGGTGCAAAGTCGTTATTAAATCACTGAAAACGCACGTGCAGGGAGCAGAATCTGATCCCTGACTCAAAAGCAGGCACAAAACACAGAAAGAAGGGAAGAAAAGCAGAAAATATGTCAGGCAAAAGAGTTTTGCTGCATTCTTCAAGTGGAATAAATAAGCATGTATGTGAGTGGATATTTATATATATTTTTTATATATATAGCTGGCTGCACAGGGAAATTTTGTTCTGTTTTGAAACCCAGATCAGTGCAACAGGAAAATAAAATGCTGAGCCACCACACAAACCTCTTGTCTCTCTTTTTTCTGTGTCAACTCTTGCTCACAGAGAATAGCATTTCGTTTCCTACTGTCGAGGCAGCAGCAACTAAAGTGAATGTTCATATGTGTGGCGAGGCATTTGTCCCTGGAAAAATAACATCTCTTCTTCTATTAACGTTTTAATTAATCCCTTTTAGTTATGAAATGTAACTTTACATTACATAAAAAAAAATTACATGCAGTCTCTTAATCTGCTAATCCTTTCTCCAGACAAGCTGGTTCTTTTTAAATCAACTGCCATTTTATCAACCCAATGGAGCAGAGATCCGGACTCAACTCTATTCAACAATACATTCTTTTCATGAGAGACTGGCCTAGCTAATATGACACCACAAAGGGCTTGAGGAATTCCAAATACCCAGCTCTTTGGATTAAAAGCATAATAATCCCATGCAGTTTTTTGTTCAGAATTGATAGAATGGTTGTATAGTGAGTCACACTTGTTTGAACTTATCAAAGTAACAATATATCAAGCATTTCGTTGGATGATATTTTATTTTCTCAGGTCGATTCAACTTCTTTCAAGTTTATTTTTTTTCTTCTTCTTTTTTTTTTTTTTTTTTTTTTTTTTTTGGTGAGCGAGTATTAACGACTGCCAAATGCCCCTGCAGCTAAACAATTAAAACCTATAATTAAGCACAGAATCTGATAGCTGCTGTTTCTGTACAGTTTTTATACAGACAGGAGCATTGTTTGTGCCAGGGCGGCGAGCTGCACTGGGCTGTAAAACTCTTGAGGCTGCTGTGACTCCTTCCCCTGGCCATGGGCATGACTTTGCTGCCTTTCCAGATCTGGGAGCCAGAGCAGGACAGCTTTTGTGTGTCAGAGAGCCCCTGGGGAGGAGGCAAACGGGGCTGCTGGGATGAGCGGCCCGGTGGCCTCAATACACAGCCCTGGGGAGCTCTCAGAGCATCCCCTCCCTCTCTGCTCGGCATGCAGCCAGGCTGAGCCCCCAGCCCGCTCTCAGAGAGCTTTCCTGAGCTTGTTACAACAACCACCAGTGGCAATTTCCACAGAAAGGCTCCTCCCAGGGAGCTGAGGTGGCCACAGCCTCTGTGGTAGATGCATCCCCCAGCCAGGGAATAACGCGCTCTGACTCCATGATTGAGAATGCTGAACAATTGCTTTATTAAAATTATACCATATTACACTAATACTGTGTTAAAACTATACCAAAGAGATACTGTACAAAAGATACTAAAGAGAAACCCGGGACTGTCTGAGGCAGCCAGGACACAGCTTTGACCCAACTGGCCAAGGAAACAAAACAATCCTCACCAGGGCCCAATAACCAACGCACTTTGGGTGAACAATCTCCATAACACATTCCACAGGTGCCAAACAACAGGAACAGTGAAAAGAGAAAATAATTGTTTTTCTTCTCTGAAGTTTTGCACTGCCTTTCCCAGGAAAAATCCTGGGAGAGAGAATGATGTCTCCCTCTGTTCAGAGAACGTGAATACCACAGCTCTCCAGAGGGTGTTTCCATGGCTGACGTGGTTCCTGCCAGAGCCAGGAGGACTGGGAGCACATCTGGAGGAGTTGCTGGCTGGACCTGCACTCCAGCCACCACGGGAAGGGTCAGCACAGCTGGGAATGCATGACGGGCTCCAGAGAGTGGCCTTAGCAGGGAACACCTTGGTGGCTGCTGTCCCTGCAGACTCCAGGACAGCACGGAGCAGATATTCCCTTTACTGCAGCTCCAGTATTCCCATCCCAAGGCCAGGCTGGGTGTTCAAGGCCAGCCTGGCCTAGTGAAGGTGTCTCTGCCCACGGCAGGGTTGGAATGAAATGGGTTTTAAGGTCCCACCCAACCCACTGCAGGATTTTCACAGCCACATACACAAACCCCGATCCCCATCCAACAACATCTCCTCCTCCTCACGGGGCAGCCACAGCTCCCTGTGGTGAATCAAAACATCCAGAACTTGTCTGGCCAGTGGGGCTGAGCTGGGAGTGCTGACTGGAGCATGGCAAAACCCACGGAGCCTCCGGGGATGCTCCTTCACTCGCTGGCCTCCAGACCCTGTGAACACCAGCCCTGGGAGAACCCTCCCGTGCTGTTGCCATCCTACCCGTGCCCTGCTGGAGCAGCAGAAATGTCTTGTGGCTGGGCTGGTGAGTCCTCAGCCATGTCCCCGCAGAGAACACAGAACTTCCTTTCTTTTATTTATGTTTTTGTTTTCATTGTCATAACTCTTCCCTCGAGTTCCCACCCCTCCTACTCCCAGGGACTGTCTTACGCAGCCAGGAGACAGCTTTGGCCCAACTGGTCAAGTACACAAAACAATCGTCACCAGGGCCCAATAACCAACGCACTTTGGGTGAACAATCTCCATAACACATTCCACAGGTGCCAAACAACAGGAACAGTGAAAAGAGAAAATAATTGTTTTTCTTCTCTGAAGTTTTGCACTGCCTTTCCCAGGAAAAATCCTGGGAGAGAGAATGATGTCTCCCTCTGTTCAGAGAACGTGAATACCACAGCTCTCCAGAGGGTGTTTCCATGGCTGACGTGGTTCCTGCCAGAGCCAGGAGGACTGGGAGCACATCTGGAGGAGTTGCTGGCTGGACCTGCACTCCAGCCACCACGGGAAGGGTCAGCACAGCTGGGAATGCATGACGGGCTCCAGAGAGTGGCCTTAGCAGGGAACACCTTGGTGGCTGCTGTCCCTGCAGACTCCAGGACAGCACGGAGCAGATATTCCCTTTACTGCAGCTCCAGTATTCCCATCCCAAGGCCAGGCTGAGTGTTCAAGGCCAGCCTGGCCTAGTGGAAGGTGTCTCTGCCCACGGCAGTGTTGGAATGAAATGGATGGCTGGACCTGCACTCCAGCCACCACGGGAAGGGGCAGCACAGCTGGGAATGCGTGACGGGCTCCAGAGAGTGGCCTTAGCAGGGAACACCTTGGTGGCTGCTGTCCCTGCAGACTCCAGGACAGCACAGAGCAGATATTCCCTTTACTGCAGCTCCAGTATTCCCATCCCAAGGCCAGGCTGGGTGTTCAAGGCCAGCCTGGCCTAGTGAAGGTGTCTCTGCCCACGGCAGGGTTGGAATGAAATGGGTTTTAAGGTCCCACCCAACCCACTGCAGGATTTTCACAGCCACATACACAAACCCCGATCCCCATCCAACAACATCTCCTCCTCCTCACGGGGCAGCCACAGCTCCCTGTGGTGAATCAAAACATCCAGAACTTGTCTGGCCAGTGGGGCTGAGCTGGGAGTGCTGACTGGAGCATGGCAAAACCCACGGAGCCTCCGGGGATGCTCCTTCACTCGCTGGCCTCCAGACCCTGTGAACACCAGCCCTGGGAGAACCCTCCCGTGCTGTTGCCATCCTACCCGTGCCCTGCTGGAGCAGCAGAAATGTCTTGTGGCTGGGCTGGTGAGTCCTCAGCCATGTCCCCGCAGAGAACACAGAACTTCCTTTCTTTTATTTATGTTTTTGTTTTCATTGTCATAACTCTTCCCTCGAGTTCCCACCCCTCCTACTCCATATGGCATCTCACTAGGGAACAATGGAGAGCTCTTCAGGGGTTCCTACTCTAACCCTTCAGAAGCAAAGGATTCTCTGAGGAGCTGGTTGCATTTTTCATCCCAATTATTTCAATATTTCTACTGAATTTCAAAACTAAGTACATTCTCTGCAGAATTGGCAGTGCTCAGGCGAATATTTTTCATTTTTACTTTCGACCAACTGTGGAGTTAACCAGAACATTTTGAAATTTGATTCCCCTTGCCAATGCCTGCTGTAAAGAAGGGAAATTTGGGCAGGGTGGTGGCAGGAATGATTGCTAATTTCCCTCTTTCTTCTCTTTTCAGTTTGGGGCCCGACCCCAAAACCAGCGAGCCACCTCCCCAGGCTAGAGGAACAAAAGTGTTAACGAGGACACAAACACAATTTAAAACTTCAATTCTGAAAAAGACAAAAAAGGAAAAAAAAAAAAAGAAAAAAGCAAGAACAGCCATGATTTTTCAGGCCAGACGAGTTCTCCTTCCCTTTGCCAGGGGAATATTGTTTGCATGCCTCCTTCAAGGAGGGCTTGGTCCCTCCATGCCCCTCCAGTGCCCCTTTTAAACAAACACCTCCCAACGCTGCAGCTATAAATAGCACCGAGGTGGAAATGGCTGGGTAGGTTTCTATGCCCTCCTTTGTGTTCCCATTTTTCAAACACACCAACCTTCTCCCCTTTCCCCCCCACCCCTCTCCCTCCACAATGTGTGGTTATATATAGAATATTTATAATAGTTCCCTATTTTCCAAGCAATTTTCACCACTGCCACGCAGCAGGGAGAAATTGAGAAATTGCTGGTTGTTTATTTATTTATTTCTCCGTGGCAATGTGCACTTAATCCTGCAGAGTGTGGCAAAACATTCTGTCTGGATGGTATGGACGGGAACATGCACAGCCTATAGATGGATGGATGCATGTTTGTGTGTGCTTTTTAAATGCAGACCACATTGATTGCAATGTGGAACTTATAAAGATGGGAGATATTCTTATCTCTGCAGGAAATAAAGAGTTTTTTTGGGGGGAATATATATGGGCAAGATGTTGCCTGGCTTATCCACCCCATTATTCACTTTAAGGCTGGGGAGGTGCACGGGGGGTTAAAGGTTTGCTGGGAAGGAAGGGAATGACAATCCAGGGACAAAGATCCCACTGCTGTCCCAAAATCCTTGGGTCACAGAAGAGCTGGGGTTGGAAGGGACCTCTGGACATTACTCAGACAAACCCCCGTGGCCAGGCAGGGGACCCAGGAATGTGTCCAGGTGATTTGGGGATGTCTCCAGAGGGGGACACTCCACACCCTCCCTGGGCAGCTGTTCCAGGGCTCTGCCAGCTCTATGGGAAGATCTCCTTCCTGGTGTGCACAGAATTTACAGAACTCACAGAATCACAGAATTAACAGAATTCACAGAATGACCAGGTTGGAGGAGACCTCCAAGATCATTGAGTCAAACCCAGCCCCAAAAAGCTCAACTCAACCCTGGCACCACATCCAGGCTTTGTTAAACACACCCAGGGATGGTGTTGAGGTGGAACTTGTTGTGTTTTATTTTATGTCACTGCTCCTCATCCTATCCAGGCTTTGTTAAACACACCCAGGGATGGTGTTGAGGTGGAACTTGTTGCGTTTTATTTTATGTCACTGCTCCCCATCCAGGTCCCATGCTCTGGCACCCCTTGGAGGCATTTCCTTGTCGCTGAAAGGCAGAGGGGAGTATTGGGGGACATCAATGTGCCCTGAGGCTCCTCTCCCACCCTTCCCTTGGCATCTGCTTTTGGCAGCCCTTAATGGGATACGGGGCTTAATGACTAATTACTCTGCAGCGCTATTAGTGATCCTTCCTCCTTGCCAAGGGAGAGGGGAAGGGGTTTAAGGGACCAGGATTCTGATTCCTTGGCAGAAGCTGAGGATTCCTGAGAATTCCTGAGGTTTGGATGGCTCCGAGGTCCAAGGCAGGCCTGGCTGGTGCTGTGCAGTGTTTGAAGGGTATGGAAAAAGAAATTCAATTCCTGATCATTGATCTTGGCTCCCTCAGCACCAAGGTTTGTTTATTTAAGGTTTGCTTCTCACTCAGGACCCACCTTGCCTCCTCAAAAAGGAGAAAAGATTTAGGTGTTTGCATTTTTGAAATCAAGCCCAGTGGGATAGGAAAAGGGGAGGACAAAAGGGAAGGGCAAAATTGAGTCAGGACATAAGGGGGTTGGATTTAACCCAGGTTCAGTTCTAAGCTTTACAGGAGCTGGATGAAACACCTATGGGGTTTGTGTATAAAATCAGTTTGCTCTTTTTGTTTTAAGGTCCTTTTCACCAATTTCCAGGCCTTAGCTGATGCTCTGAGTTACAGGAGAATGCTAGCAACGCCTTCACAGCTCTCCAGAACATGGCATTAACTTCTGGTGACCTGAGTTCTTGTGCTTGCCAGCTCAGGTGGGCCTTTCTTCTATTTATTAATGTACATGCACTTAAAATTCCTTTTTATCAATGGCCTTTGAAACCTCTTGTGCCACTGAGTTCCCCAAATTCACCGTGGACTCTGTGAGAACCAGGTGTGGCTTTTACAAATTTTTTTTTTTCCTAATTCAAAGCAAGAATTTTCTAGGACTGGGACTCCCCTGCTGCACGGAGAACTTGAAATATGTAACAGAACAGTAGCAGGTTTTGAGCTATTTCTTTTTTTCCCCTTGATTGCAGTTGACAAGTGCTGTCTATCAGCTCAGGGAAATGAAAAAGAGCAAGAATCCCTGGCAGCCCTTTCTCCCCTCAGGTGTTGGGCAGCACCTGAAGGGCAGCGCTGTTACTGGAGCCCAGGAGGGGTGGCAGCACAGAAGGTGACAGTGGTGACAGTGTCCCCAGGCACTCAGAGGGGCCGGCAGGAATGCGTGGCTGCCCCAGCGGCTTCCCCGGAATGCCGCAGGATTCCAGAATTCCCTCTGCTGCCCAGCAATGCGAGAGAGGGGACAAAGGCAGGGCTGGGGGGAAAACCCAGATTCAACTCCTGGTGTTCTGCCCTCGCTCCTGGGGGACCTGGCTCATGCTGTCCCCCGTTAATCTGTCGCTGATAGCTGATCAGAGCAGAGATTTAATGAGCCAGCCGGGCTGTTTGCATCAATAATCGATGGTTTGGTGATGGATCCTCCCTCCATCTGCCACAAGGGCACCTGAGCAGGCTCAGGCTGTTGGTTGCAGTGGATTCCCATCCTTTTCCTCACCCTTTCCTATTTTCTGTTGTATTCTTGGGCTGCCCCGTGGCAGGAATGATGCGTCTGACTCCATTGATATCAGAAGGCTAATTAATTACTTTATTATAGTATATTCTGTGCATCTAAAGCTGAGCCTGCCAAGCACTCAACCCTGCACACAACTGCCCAGAATCTGTGACTGTCAGCCCGCAGTCCTGACACACACACACACACAAAACACCATCACTCTGGCTAAACAACTTCCATATTGCATTCTGCTTTTGCACAAACACAGGCACAGCAAACGAGGTAAGAATACTCTCGGGAAGGGTTGTGCCTTGCTTTTCTCTGTGAAGAGAAATGTGGGGCTGCACTTTTCCTTCCTTCCCACCAGCCTCGGATGAGGTTGGGTGGCTTCAGGTGTCATTCACAGCCAGGGCTCAGGCTCAGCACTGCCTTGTGCTCGGGGTGTGAATTATCGAGCTCAGTTTCTCACCTCCAAGTGCCTTGATCAAGACTGTGACAGTAAAAGCTGTGCAGGAAGAGCCCAGTGCCCTGCACAACTCAGGAGATTAAATTCAAACGCTTTTTGGGGTTCACTGACAGATTTACTTAAATATTTTGCTTTGAAATTACTTCAGTCATTTCATATCAAGGTAATATAATTTGGCCTGAAAAACAAATGTTTGTAGTCTCATTCATTAATTACCATTATGAGAGATCCAAGCTCAGAGCTTTATATGTTCTGATCCAAATCTGTTTCCCTTGGCCTTGTCTCAGCGCTGTAGAAATGACTTTCCATCTCTGCAGTGCCTTTTCCTGTGGCATTCTGAAACTAAAAATTAATTAACCCATAATTCAAATTTGCCAAAGATGGGGAAAGAACCCCTGACTCTTCCAAAGGTATTGCTTTGCATGAAGGTCTGGGCAGGAGGAATCTCCTGATGGTGCTGCCACGCTCGAAAATCCACCTTTTAAAGGAGTTTTCAGTAATGCTGTGTGGGCAAAGTGAGCATTCAATATTATTCTCTTCCACAGATGGAGAAAACAGTCACCAAGTGACTAAATAATTTGCTTGTAGTCACACGGAGAAGAACACAGCGTTCCTCAGCGGAGCCACGCGACTTTCTTGTTCCTCTCCTGCATTCTCACCATGGAATGGGGAATCTAAAGGTCTGGCTCCCTGTGTTTTGCAAAAGGGAAAGATCTGGGCCTCCTTTGAGAGCCCACAGTTCTCTTTCAGCGAGCTGTGCTCACGTCCTGGCTAAATTTCAATTTGCCAAGGTATTTTGGATTTTTCTAAAATTACGCTCTCGCTGTGCACGACTCTTCCTCCCTGCCAGGTTCAAGTTCATGTTGAATGTTCTGGGTTTTAAAAGGCATTCCACCATCCAAAGATTTGCTTTGCAAAGTTTAGATTTCCTATTTTAAATCTAGATGGGAGAGTTTGAGATGGATGTAGAGCCGTGGAAATGCCACCAAGCCACTGTCTCGTCTGTGTCAATTTTATTTTTATTATTCTTGGTACCAATAATAAACCTATTGGTGTTATGATATAATAGCACCTCCAAAGTTCTTTTTGAGTGTGGTACCTTGCAGAGGATTTTTAATTTTCTGGTTTTGTTGTTGTTTTTTCCCACACAACCTCCAACTGAAGTTTTACTGTGATTTCAACTACTTACCAAAATATGAAATTGTGTTTTAATCCAGGTTTGGGCTTTTTTTAAATGTAAAAACAGACTTACAGGCAGCAGTTGAGATAATTCCCCACCCTTTCTGGGTATATTCCTGACAAGTGCATGGTGAGGAGGTGATTCCTGCTGGAGAATTTATTGCCTGGATGAATAAACCCCAGGAGGGGAGCAGGTATTGTCACAGAATTTTGTGATCACACAATCCCACACTGGTTTGGGATGGAAGGGACTCCAAAAATCACCGATTTCCAGCCTGCTGCCGTGGCCAGGGATATCTTTGATGTTTAAGGATTTGTTGAAACCCCTTTTGGGGCTGCCCTTGCTGTTGGTGCCTCTCCCCTTCACCACCACCCACACTCCTGCTCTCTCCTTAGCACACGTGCCTGCTAAAATTCTCCCTGGCAGTGTGAAAACAGCAGAAAAAAACCCCCAAAAAACACAAAAAATCACCAAAAAAAAAACCCCCCAAAAAACACAAAAAACCCCCGAAGAGGTGGGTTTTGAGCATCCCCACCTCTCTGGGAGCAGCCACCGAGGTTTTCCAGGGAGAAAAACCCCGAGGGGAAAAGAACCGTGAGCAGGCTCCGGGCTGGAGGCGGCACGGGAAGGGTTAAGGATTACCGGGCTGGCTCTGACAGGCTGATGTGCTTTCCAGGTAATCAGGATAAAGCCAAGCTCGTTATAAAAGGGATGAGCCGAGTGTAAAATACGAGCACCTCGAGCAGGGGGGTGGTTTCTTGGAGAGCAGGGCAGGAGGCAGAGCCGGGGCGGGGGGGTTTATTTTGATTTTTATTGGCACCACCACCAAACCTATTGCAGCTGTTATGTAACAGCATCTCCGAAGCTCTTTCTGGGAGTGGTACCTCGCAGAGGATTTTTGATTTTCTCGCTGTCAGCAGGGCTGGGTCTGCCTGCTCATTTCTTGTGTCTGTGCAGAATCGATCTGCTCCGAGCACGGAGATGCTGCTCTGACATCCTGGCTGTGCTGAGGGGCTCAGCTGAGTTGTGGGGGTTTTTTTGCTAAGCTGATCCTTTTAAGTGGCTGGGATTTATTTATTTTATATTTTATTTCCCCCCCTCCTTTCTCTTCTCCTCCTTCAAATGGCTGCCTGGCTGTAAGAGCTTTGTGCTTTACATCTCTCGTGATTATTTTCTGTATCCAGCCCGTTCCAAAATTCTGGGAATGGGCATCCCATGCTCAGGCTCTGCATCCCAGCCTTCCCTCCGTGTCTGCAGGGCTGTGCTGGAGAGCTGAGCCCTGCAGAGCTCAGCCCCTCCTCAAAATGTCAAGTTTAAACCTCTGCAGCACGTTATTTTCATGCTCTGCAGGGACTTTTACAAGAGGATTGAGATACTCCTCCAGTGTATTATAGGGAAAGAAAGGTTATTGCCTTTAAAATAAAAGTATAGGAGGGGAAAAAAAAATGCTTACAAGTGCACTACAAGTAAGGATCATGTTTCCTAGCATGGTATAAGTGCTCATTTGCTTTATAGTGCTCTCAAACCTGTGTTAAATCCTCCTGAATTGGGTATTCAGCTGAAGACAGGGCTGGCTGATGATGCATCTTCCAATTAGGCAGCAAATATTGCAAAATATGAGCTTTGGTCACCTTCCTAAAGAAAAAAAAACCCAACACCCTAAATGGTTTGGGTGTTGGGGTTTTACAGCCTTGTCAGTGGGATTTTTTTTATTTTATTTTTTTTAGGGTGCAGCCTTGGGATCAAAACTGTGCTGGGCCTTTCTAAATTCTGTTTTCTCCGTGAGGGTTTTCCACAGTGAAATTCTCCTTGCCCAGAGTGATGCAGGGCTCTCACTCACTGTGCCTCAGCTCCCAGGCAGAGCCACAGGCAGGGGAAGATGCTGGAATTCTCCAAGGAGCGTGGGGATTGTGCAAAAGGGAAATGGAATTTATTCTTACAGTGTATTAAATCCTTGCAAACCTGTAAAAATGGTGAGCTCAGCTCAACAGGAGACTTCCCCTGGACAAAACAGATTTTGAGGTTTTTCTTAAAAATATTTCATAATATTCCTTTTTTCTTTAATACTATTCTTTCATTCTTTTATTCTTTCTTTAGCAGGAGCTATAAGTGGTTTCCAATACCTGGAACCCATCAGCTTCTGGAGGTACTTGATTATTATGCACAATTTAAAGATGCCCAACACAATTCTGCTCTTAGAAACCAAGACAATTTTCTCAATATTGGCTTTTTTTTGGGTCTTTTCTGTTGCCTCTAGATCCTTGCATGAAGAGAAGGCAGTTTTCTGTGCTAAAAATCAAATATGACCAATATCACACTCTTTAGAAAAAATAAATAAAAATCCCTCCGACATTTCCTCTTGGATTTTCCAACCTCTTGGCCACCTATCCTCTTTCTCCTTGCTTGACTTTGTCCTAGTTAATATTCCAACAGGTGTTTCCTTTTTCAGTGGAATTTTTTAGGCCCTGTCTCAAGAGGCCTTCTGCATAATAATGCTGTATTCATTATGTGGCTGCCTTACTGGGAGAGAACTTTATTTTCTTAACCCCACCATTTCCCCTCCGTGCAGGAGGGACAGACTTGGGCCTTTCAGCATCTCCTGCTCTCGGATTTTTGATGAAATCCCCACGTGGATTGGGATTTTTGATGAAATCCCCATTTCACCTCAGCCCTGCCAGGAGGGTGATGAGGACTTAAAGGAGAATTGAGGCAAAAATCTCGTTTTTTTCCACCATTTTTTTGTGCGGCATCTCAGTTATTTTTCTTTTTCAATTCCTGTGTTGTGACCATTGGAAAGGACAAAGTTAAAAAAATGAAATTAAAGCTTCAAGGTTCATCCCTTGGTGCCCTTGGGTGCCTTCTGGTATTGCTGGAAATTTGTTTTGGTGACTTTTGGGTTGGAGGGTGACAGGAGCCACTGGTTCATTCCTACATCAATTTCTTGAGGTGAATTCTCTGCCTGCTGTGAAATTTTCCCCTTTCTACCTCTGGATGATGCTGAGCTAGAAAGGGAAAATGGTTTTTCTTTCATGGTTTTAACAACATTAATTTTTTTTTTTTTAAAGAAGGGTGGAGTGATTTAAAATTCTGTGCCAAAGCTTCCCTTGCTCTGTTTCACTGTGTGCAAAATGCTGCTCTGTGCAGGTTTACCCCCAAATTTGGTTTTTTCCTTTAAAAAAACCAACCAGGAGGGCAAAATAAAAAAAAACAATGCAAGAGTCCAATCCTCACGTTGTTCAAGGATTAGCCAGTTATGATTTGTCCCAAACTGATTAAATCAAATATTGATTTTAATTGATTAAATCAATTAATTATTGATTTAATCAGGTGGCATGGTGACTGTTTTGTCCATATTTGATTATATCTACTGAGCCAAATTCATCGCCCTGTGGCATCACCAAAAATGAGAGTTTAGATGATTTTAAGATGAAATGTGGCATTTGGAGGAATATGTGCCAGTAAATGTGGATGCACATGAAAATTTGTGAGATAAAATTCCTCATTATTTCCTTGATGGGCTTTTTATTTCCTTTCTTTATTCTTATTTCTTTATTTCCTTGATGGGCATACACAATTCCCAGTCCCACACCTGAGATAATGCTTGGTTAGGAGGATTTAAATGCAAAAAAATCCAGAATTTTGCTGCTGCCTGGACAGATTTTTTTTCCCTAGAAAAGTGTTAATAAAGAGGTTCTGGTGTCCTGGGTGTGGGGCATTGATTAGTGGGAAAAAGGACTCAGAAAAGCCAAACCCATCCCCAGTCCCTAAATAAAAACTAAGCCTGCCAATATTTTCCTGTGTCCTATTGATACCCACAATAATATATAATATATATTACATATTATATATTAATCATATACCATATATAATATATGATATATATAAAAATCTTATATATATTTAATATTATACAATAGAATATTATACAGTATAATATATATTATAATACATTATATATATTTCAAATAAATAATGAATATATAATACATTGTATATTACATAATAGATGATATCTAATATATTATATATTCTATTATATATTGTAACAAAACAAATTATAAATATATAATTCATTATTGTATATATTCTAATATATGTAATAGATATTTTATTATATCCCATAATTATTTATTATGTATGGCAAGGCAGCAGAAGGCAAGAGAGATGGGAGTGCTGAAACCATAAAAACTATGAATAGATTGGGGTTTTTTTTGGTTGTAACTCCATTAAAAATTGAGTGCACTCTAATGTTGGGCTATTCTTAGTGCAGATCACTTTTTAAAAGGTTCAGGCCAAGAAACTCCCTCGCTGTTTGGAATTCTGTCATGGAGTGGATGACCTCAATATCATGCTACAAATTATTGGAAATCAGACAATTGCAGTTCTTGGGAGCTTTGATATTGATTAAGTAAATTATTTGTTAATGTTGATGAAGTAAATAACATATATGTGTATATATTCATTTATTATATATCGATTTACTCTGTTAATTGGCAGAGTCATCAGGAAGGCAGACATGGGACTGGATTAAGAAGTGAAATTATCAGATTCAGATGTTTAAAGAAAAAAAAAACCAAACCAACCCTGCAGCACTGCTCAGTTTGGTGGATTCGGGGCTTAGAAACAAATGTGGAAATGCCAAATGTACTTAATTTTTTGGGGGTTTATTCTGTGTCAGGCATCAAGGGCAGGGTCCTTCAGAGACTGCAGCAATTACTGGCACTTACATTTTTGCAACACAAAAAATATTTCCACAGCACAACTGTGAGGGAAATTATTAAATATAAATTGTTAAATTAAAAGAATCATGAAATCGGATTAGATTTATTTTACTTCTTCACTTGGCTGATGGCAATTCTAATCTATATTCTTGTGAATTCTTAGCCTACCCATGCTTTATTTTGGTGGTTTTTTTCTCTGCTTCTCCACAAAGATGATTTTTGCTTGGTCATCCTTGTAAACACACAGATGAAAATATCTGGGGATAATTTCTATTATAAATTATATAAATGGGGATAAATTTTGAATTCAAGGATGTATCAGAAGGATCTAAACTCTGGGATATTCAGAATTCTAGTTGATATTTATAACAACTTTATATTTTTTTCAGGCTCATACAGGCAGTAATATTAAAAAAATTATTACAACTCTAAATATTTTAATGATTAAAAATATTGATCACAAAATCCTCATTTGGGGAGATTTTTATGCTCCTGTTTCTTTAAGGTGGGCTCTGTGCTTTGCAGCCACTGTTTTCCAATATTTGGAATTATGAGTAAATAGAATTACTCCCCCACCCCATCCTTTCTGTTTACATTGTGTAATTACCAGCCCCTCTCCATGCCTCGTAATAATTGACTTGATATTGATAAATAGATTAGCTAATACACTAAATGATTATTCCCCACTAAATGAATCACGGTGCTTTTGACTTCAAGTGCCATTAAATATAAATGCATGGATTTGGGACAGCTTTTGCATTTTGCATTAAGCAGCAAATACCCAGGAAAAAAAAAAAAAAAACAACAAAAAATAACACCCAGAGAGCAGCAGCAGAACCCAGGATGCTGCTCCTTCCCTGGGCTGGGAATTATCCATCTTTTCCCAGCTCCTGAACTCTTTCCTGGCACCCACAGCAAGGAAAGGTTTGCCTGGAAAGCTCCCAGGGGAGGTTTAAAGCAGATATTAGGACAAATATTAGGATATTTTATTATATTAGGTTATTATATTATTTTAGGATATTATATTTTAGGATATTAGGGCAAATATTTTCATGGGAAGGGTTGCAAAGCGTTGGAACAGGAGTGGTGGAGTCACCAGCACTGGAAGGGTTAAAAAATGTGTGGCTGTGGCACCTGAGGACAGGGTTTGGTGGTGCTGGTTGGACTTGATTTTAGACATTTTTTCCAAGCTTAATCCATGATTTTCTGGAGTTGTTTAAAGCCTTTTTAAGGGGCAGGACAGGTCAAGATGAGCTTCAGGGTGGATGCTCCGCCCACGGTGTCACTGTGTCAGGTTTTGGGGTCACCACCCACCTCTCTGAGGGTGGTTTTCCCCAAAACAGTGATTTTATCACTTTATTGTTGTTGCTAATTCCTGTGGGATTGGTCCAGCCTGAGCACAGCCAGGGAAAGTGGTACTAATACACGGAATTCCTTGGTCCTGGACCGTTTGAGTCAATTCTGGGATTGAAACAATGGAATTTTCGGATGGAAGGGGCTGGGGGCTCCTCCTCTGGAGCAGCTGCTGCTCACCCAGGCAATTCTGGATCCTTCTGGACCCGTGTGAGTCAATTCTCGGATTGAAACACTGGAATTTTTGGATGGAAAGGGCCGGGGGCTCCTCCTCTGGAGCAGCTGCTGCTCACCCAGGCAATTCTGGATCCTTCTGGACCCGTGTGAGTCAATTCTCGGATTGAAACACTGGAATTTTTGGATGGAAAGGGCCGGGGGCTCCTCCTCTGGAGCAGCTGCTGCTCACCCAGGCAATTCTGGATCCTTCTGGACCCGTGTGAGTCAATTCTCGGATTGAAACACTGGAATTTTTGGATGGAAAGGGCCGGGGGCTCCTCCTCTGGAGCAGCTGCTGCTCACCCAGGCAATTCTGGATCCTTCTGGACCCGTGTGAGTCAATTCTCGGATTGAAACACTGGAATTTTTGGATGGAAAGGGCCGGGGGCTCCTCCTCTGGAGCAGCTGCTGCTCACCCAGGCAATTCTGGATCCTTCTGGACCCGTGTGAGTCAATTCTCGGATTGAAACACTGGAATTTTTGGATGGAAAGGGCCGGGGGCTCCTCCTCTGGAGCAGCTGCTGCTCACCCAGGCAATTCTGGATCCTTCTGGACCCGTGTGAGTCAATTCTCGGATTGAAACACTGGAATTTTTGGATGGAAAGGGCCGGGGGCTCCTCCTCTGGAGCAGCTGCTGCTCACCCAGGCAATTCTGTGTCAGGAGGTCCAGGTGACCCCGAGGTGTTAGAAAGTCTCTTTTTCCCAGCCCCACGACCGAAGAAGAAGTCAGGATTCCTTGGCTCTGCTTTTTCAAGGTTGTTTATTTTTCTTTATTTACAACATTTTTTCCTGACCTGCTGAGGTCTGTCAGGCACGTCGGTTCGTGGCACACCGGCCGCCCTCGGGGTGGTGGTAACATTTTATACTAAAAACTACCTGTACTTTATTTACAATAATTTTCCAATACCTATCACCTATGTTAGACAGTCTGTCTCTGAACTAATCTAAAAGTGCCACCATCACAGCAGAAGATGGAGGCCAAGAAGAAGGAGAAGACAGACAGACAGAAGGACAGATTTTTCATCTTTCTTCTGGAACTCCCATTTTAAAACTCTAAAATTTTACTTTTTTTTGCCTCACGACAAATTAACTGTCATTCTGCTTAAACTTTTGTGGCTTGCACACCTTCACACGAAGCTGGTAGTTTGTTCCATGGGCTGAAACCTAAGGCAGAGGTGTTTTTTACTCTGTGCCAGGGTCTCGAGTCCTCCAGGGCAGTCAGAGGAATGTCTTGGGTTCTGACAGTTCTGCATCCTGTGGATATTTGGGTACCTGCAGAGCCCCTGGGTCTGCCCAAGCTGCTGCAGGAGCTGCCAGCCAGGGTGATTGATGGCAATTTTGTGGCATCAGGTTTACAGCTGCTGCCTGCACCTGGGAAGGGCAGTGGGACACAGGGAAAATAACTTTCCTTGCCTGCACGGAGGGCACAGCAATCTCTGGGCTTTAATTCCGCCATCCATCAATGGTAAAATCACTGTTTAATCAGAACTGAGGGTGGGATGTAATGAAAATGTGATTTTTAGGCATTTAGAGTCTCATCTCTTTCCTTTCTTTCCTCTTTTACAATCTCTTAATTAACCTTAATCCTGGCCAGATAATGTATGAAACCTCAAATATCAGCACATATTATATAATCCATAAATATTCCATCCCAGCTTCATTACAGCACCAGGATTAGGAAGGGGAAAAAAAAAAAAAAGAAAAAGAGGTGTTGAGAAAAAAAAAAAAGAGGTGTTGAAAAAAAAAAAAAAAGGGGGTGTTGAGGAAAAAAAAAAAAGAGCACTAAAATTAATTTAACAAAATTGGAGCCAGCCCTTAAATGGATGGGAATTGCAACTTGAAGTTCCAGTTCTGCAGCATCACATCCAATTTGCTGGATGCCTGCAGCTGATTTATGTCAGGGTCCCAAATTCTGGGAATGCTTGAGCATGGGTCGAGCTGGGAGGTAAATCATTCCCAAGGCTCCTTTTTCTGGCTGGGGACTCTGTGAGGATGAGTTTGGAGCTGAGTTCAGAGTTCCTTAAACTTCTTCTGCTTTGCAAAGCTCTTCCAGCTCCCAAAGTTAGTTGGTTTTAGGTGTAAAACTTAAAAAATTAAATTAAAAATTAGGTGTAAAATTAAAAAGTTTTGGGGAGACAAATGATGATGTTGTTGTGGGGAGGGAGATCCGTGCTCAGCTTCAGATGAGGGAAAAACTTCTCACTGCTCTTTAAAAAGAAATGGGGGTTTATTTATCTTCTTTTTCCTTAAAACACCAACTTTTCCCTTTTCTCCAGCTTTTATTGTTGCCATCTTTGGTTGGTTCATTTTCTTCGTGCTTTAGATCAGGTCTCTCCTTCAGTATTCAATAGATATATATTCAATATATTTACACATATATTCAATATTCAATAATATAATGTCTTATAATGAATTCTTATATAATAATATATTGTCTTATATTGATTATATATATTCCATATTCAATATATATATTCAATATTCCATAATATAAAGTCTTATAATGAATTCTTATATAATAATATATTGTCTTATATTGATTATATATATTCCATATTCAATATATATATTCAATATTCCATAATATAAAGTCTTATAATGAGTTCTTATATAATAATATAATACATTATATTATATATATATTCAATATTGAGTATATATTCAGTAATATAATGTCTTATTATGAATTCTTATATTATACAATAATATGTCTTATAATATGAATTCTTATATGTCCCAATGCTATAATTCAGCTCTTGCCCTTGGTGATTTTTTATTTTCAAGTAAAATGCTGTAAAAAAGGTTATTTTGGATATGGAAGATGAATGCAGATGGGAATTGCAGGGAAGCAGGGGGATGTGGATGACAAAGCAGGGCTGGAAAGGGAGACAACAACGAGATCTGAGCTCCCTGTGAGCACAACACACCTCAAAAACTGCTTTATTTACAGCCAGGTAAAGGAGGGCTGCAAAACACTTAAAAATCCAGAAATTTCTGGATATTGGCATTGAGGTTTGACCTGCCTGGACTGAAGCAGGAGCTGTTTGTCCTCCAAAGGTCCCTGGGCTGCAAATGCCAATTTCCCCAGCTTGGAGCGGGGTCTTTGCTCAGGCACAGCGTGAGAGAGAGAACGATCCAGGCTGGGCAGATGGTGGGCAGGAAACAGTTGCCCACAGCTGCTGGGAGCAGCAAAAAATCCAGGGAAAAGCAGCCAAAACACAGCCCCATCCAGCTCTGGGACAGGGAAAGCAGAGAGCTGGAGTCTGGGCAGGAAATGGAGCTGGGAGCAAGCTCAGTTTGCACCATTTGGCCAAAGACGATGAGCTGGAAATTCACCTTGTTGGGTTTTCTGGCTCTTCTGCGCTGGGTCTCTTGGAAAATCAGTAAAAATTTATCATTCAGCAGCTGTTGTGCTCTAAATTTTGACTGAGGGATTGACTTAGCAGGTTTTCTCTAAGCAGCTGAAGGAGATTCATTCCTAAGGAGTGTTTCTGTGACTCCAGGATTTCGTGGGAGCTGTTGCCTCTCACAACTCCATTCTTCACTATCAGCTGAAAGATTTAGGAAAAAATTACTTTTAATCTCCCCGTGGAGGTGCAGTTCCTGAGCAAATTCACCTTTGGGGAAGCAAAGCCTCTGGGATTGTGATAAAATCAATGTTTTCTGGGGGTAGAGACAGAAGAAATCAAGACTTCCATGTAATGGCTCCGTGAAATTAATAATAAGCATTGTTAAAGTAGCAATTTAACAATAATCAAGTCAGCAGTGAATGAATTTGTTGGTGTGGTTATTAGACAGCAAGGTTGGTCCTTTTCTTGGAATTTTGTAGTTACTTCTAGAAATATGTGGATTTTCTCTTGGATTTTTGTAGTTACTTCTAGAAATCCGTGGTCTTTCGTTGTGTTTTGTGGCGTGTGTGTTTGTTGATTGAGATACCTCTAATGAAACCAAAGAAATTTGATGTTCTGCGCAGCACTGGTTGCTTCTAATTGGGCTACCAAGCCAAAAAAATCAGATCTGCTCTCTTAAACCAAGAGTAGCACTCCTTAAAAATGGAAATTTTGGGGATTGCCCTCCATTTTTTGGGGATTACCCTCCGTTTTTTGGGGATCCCCACCTGTTTTGGGGATCCCTGCTATTCCCTTTTCCCTGCTCTGCACTGTCACAAAGCTCCTTTTGAAAGGCTCTGAGGTCCCACCCCCTGCATTTTTAATTCCTGGGGATATTTCAGTGCCAGGTGGGAAAAGAGTGGGAGATTTGAGTCCTTGCAACAACCTCTGCCACTGGATCTTTGCAGCAAGCCAGGGAGACAACGAAAAATAGTCAACATTATTTCAGCACAGTGGGGAAGGAGGGATGAAAGCTCTGCAAATGAATTCATTGTGACAACCTTTGTGAAGGATCTGAGTGTTTGATCTTTTAAAAGATTTAATAATTCTTTGGAGAGATTAAAGAATAAAACTGGCTGGGAGGAGGAGAGGAAGTTAACTTTCTTTTCCCCCTGATTCTGTCAAAATAGTAAATAAAAAAGAGCAAATCCCTAAATTTAGTTGGCTTCTCCCCACATCAACTCTTTTTTTTGGGTGTTGATGCATGTCATGGTCGAGTCCTTGTAGTAGAGAAACACTTGGAAATGTGACCCCTCAGATAAAGATTTTGGGCAATGATCTAATGTGCCTCTAGCCAATGGAAATGGATCTAAAAAGCAAAGTAATTAAATGCCTGGAAATCAGAATTTCCACCATGTTGGGTTGTATGACGTTTTACACATTTCCAAAATTTTATACATTTCCCTTCAACCACACGGCTGGGTTTGGCCCCTGACTGCTGAACTAAGCAAGATCTGAAGGTCTTTGCACTGCCACTGCTAAAATACATTAATTTTTGGTTTCTGGTAGCTTAGAAAACCCTGTAGTTTAAAAAGTTTTCTTAAAACTAACTCAGATTGTGATGCAAACAGTAAATTCCTGTTATATATTTTGAGGTATTACTTTAAAAAAACAACCCTGAATAACCAAAACTAACCCCCCAAGAATTAAAACAGGTAGAATTTTTTCTATCAAATGACCTGGTATTACTCTTATTTTAAAATAAGGGAATTATCTCTGCAGCAGTTTTTGGGGGCATCAAACTTTTCTGCTTGGAAGAAGTACTGATCATTTAAAAATGAGGATTTTTGGGGTAGCCTGGCCATTTTCTACCTTTAGCTAGCAAACAAATAAATACAGTTTGACTGGTAACAGCTGCCATATACAAGTGGAACGGGGTAGGAAGAGTTTTGTAATCATTTCTCCATCAAATACTGAACAGCCTTTCCTATGATAAGACCCCAGGGTCCTGCGGGCTGAGCCAGAAACTCCTCTGGACTGGAGCTGCACAGGAAGGGCACTCAATGGAGGCATCTATTTCAAAAGCCACTCATAATGAAGATTAATTAGACCTTCTTTAGCAGCCCAAAGTTAAATACACACAGCCAAGGCCTTGGGCTTCCTCACACCACAAAGTTTCCATGGAAAGCAGAGAGGAGTCAAAAGTGGGCGACAGAAGAAGGAGGCTCAGCTCCCATGGGAAGTTACTTTAAAAATGTACCAGGGTTGACTTTTCTTCTTCACACACAGGGATATTTGGCAAGGAGAGGTCACATTCTGGGTCTGTTTGCAGCAGTGCAGCTTCTCCAACCACCTTCTATTTATTTTCCTTTTTGGTGGCTGAGGGCATCCCACTTCCTTTATTCCATGCAATATTATTTCCTTTCAAAAGGCCAAACTGAAGTACCTATATCTTGAATTTTTCAACCACAAGCTGGGCTTTGATTGGACTTCAGAGCTTTGCAATGACAACTTTTCCTTCTTTGTTTTCCTCTGAGACATCACTTGGTCTCGGATTCAGTCTGCTTTGATCCCACATTCCTGGCCCAGGATATGAATTAAGGCTGGGCTTGGTGATCTCAGAGGTCTTGTCCAACATTAATGAGTCCACAATTTGAATCTTTTTAATAAGGCACTGATGTAGGGCCTCCTGCAGCTGAGGGTGTTTATGAATTAAGGCTGGGCTTGGTGATCTCAGAGGTCTTGTCCAACGTTAATGAGTCCACGATTTGAATCTTTTTAATGTAGGGCCTCCCGCAGCTGAGGGTGTTGGGAGAGGCTGGGAATCACCTGCACTTCTCCAGCTGCAGAAGGAGGGCCTGTGTCAATGCCATCAGTGGGTTTGACTTTCTCAAACCCTTCCTAGGGCTGGCCTGTCCCCACTCAGAGCTTTGCCCAATGCAATCAGTGGGTTTGACTTTTCCAAACCCTTCCTAGAGCCAGGATATCCCCACTCAGTGCTGTGTCAATGCAATCAGTGGGTTTGACTTTTCCAAACCCTTCCTAGGACCAGGGTATCCCCACTCAGTCCTGTGTCAATGCAATCAGTGGGTTTGACTTTTCCAAACCCTTCCTGGGACCAGGATATCCCCAGTCAGAGCTTTGCCCAATGCCATCAGTGGGTTTGACTTTTCCAAAACCTTCCTAGAGCCAGGATATCCCCGTTCAGTGCTTTGCCCAATGCCATCAGTGAGTTTGACTTTTCCAAACCCTTCCTAGGGCCGGGCTGTCCCCACTCAGTGCTGTGGCTGCCAGCACAGGAGCAGGGAAGAAGCCCTGAGGTCCCCAGCACCTTTGGGCACACAAAATCCCGGCCGTGCCTCATTGTCAGGGCTGCTGACTGCTCTCATTAACTTCAAGTGGCATCGAGTGCTCAGCACAATGGCAAACCGAGCCCTCCACTTCTTTAAAGTGATCTTTGGGGTTTCATATTTATTTGCAAACCTGGGGCAGTGCGGATCCTGAAAGAAAAGGGTTTTCCTCTTCACCCAGAGCTGGAGGTGGACACACGGAGCCAAGGCATGTTCTGCCAGCACAATGGCAACTTATGAATAAGATCATACTTGTATTTGCATTAACACGGCTGGCTTCTCCAGGCAGTTTTACATAATCTCCTTTTCAATGGGGAAGGGTGTCATTTCCCCTTCATTTCATACAGCCCCGCTTTGAAAATGTAGGGAGGAAGTATTTAAAGAAAGTCCGCATTTTATGAAAGGGAAAATTGCCGGCGTTCCTTTGTGTGTCTCAGTAGGATTTGGATAGATTACTCATACTTAAAAAGGAAGGGAGCTTTTGCTTTCTCTTCCCCTTTTTTAAAAACTTGCATTAACATGATGTATTGACATATTACAAAATCCAGGGAATGCTGGAGAGCGAATCAACCGCGGCTTTGTCCACAAGTTGCAACAAATTCTTAAAACGTCGTCACCTTCTGGAATAAAATTGTCACATTTTGGATACAGGCAACTTTTATAAGGACTAAAGCTCCACTTCTGAGACAGGGACAACAGCGTGTCCTCTCTCTCTCTCTTGCTTTTTCTTTCTGTTTAAAAATCAACTCTCTTTTTTTTTTAATTTTTTCCCCTCCTTTTGATCCAATGAGCTGGGTACGAGTGCAGCACGTTTGAACCATTTTCATAAATCAAGCAACTGGAATAGATTTTAATACAGAATTGTATTACTGCAGGAATGCAAGGCATGCAGGCTCGAAGCACTAACACTTCTATTTGTTGAATGGAAGCCAATCCTTTAGCTGTAAGCATATTAAAGGAAAATAATTCCCCTGCTACATTTTGGGGGTCTCTGATGTCAAAAATCCTCCCTGAAGTAACTCACAACTTTTTTCCTGACTTGCCCTTGTCTCAGGGGTGTTACAACTGGTCAGTCACACTCTGAGGAATATGTTTTACAGGAGGTATTAAAGCCCACTGAGCTGTTCTCCTCTCTCTGACATCCTTGGAGTAAAAATAAAGTCATGGAGAAGTAGAACATCAAGGTTCAGTGCTGGAAGACATTATCAGCTCCCACAAAGGCTTTCTATTCCTTCCAGGACCTATATTTATATTTGCTGATGACTCCTTGTCAATCTGACACTTGCTAATCAACCTTTGATGATAATTGTAATTCTTGCTAAGGACACTTCATCCTAGGAGGTCAAAAGGACATTTTGTACACTGAGATGCACTCTGTGCATGGGTGTGACTGAATCCATGGGCACATGTTTATATTTACAAGAGCTGTTTACGCTAACGCTTCTCTTTTTTTGGTAAATTTTTTATCATTCTCCTTTCCCTCATTTGCTGCTGTCTTTTTGCATCTATGAAATGTTGTTCATTGCTAAATCATTACCAGAATTTAAAAGGGAGGGGTGAACTTGCTGCTCCAAACAGAGGGGAAAACGCAAGAAAATTTTCAAGGTTCCTTAGTAAAAAACTTGGTAAATATTCGGCTTTTTTTTTTTTTAAGAGAAGGGTTTTTGTGAAATCAGTTGATAACATCTTCATCTAAATCCATTTATTATCTCCTGTTTGAAAAGCACTTAGCTCAAAAGGGCTTTGTGCTTTCACTGAAGTTTCCAGGTATCATCAGATCAAGAATCTTAAGTTAAGCACGGATAAAACATAACAATGTTTGTTATTTTCTCCCTCCAAAAAGAAAGCAAATAACTTGAGGCATCTGACACTGACGGTGTAGACTAAGCCAATTGGGAGGCTTTTCATTTCATATTTTGGCACTGAATTTTATTCTTTTTTGAGTCTTTTTTGTCTTGACATTCCACAGGTTTTGGATGTGTTGAGCTAACCCCAGTCAAGATCTCTGCAAATAATCAGATTTTGAATTTCAGGGTTTGCTAAGGAGTCCTGGATTTGTAGCTTGGGTTCCCAACATTAGGAATTCAACCAAAGGATGGGTTTCCACTTGTACGTGCCATTCTTTGGAGCACAGAGTCCTCTCCCAAGGACAGCACCACGGATCTGCAGCCAGGAGGCAAAAAGAGCTGGGCACAGGAGATTGAGCTGCTGGAGGGCACTGCCCCTGCACACCCATTTTAATTGCCCTGGTTAGTCCGGTGTGCCAGCCTTGGAGCGAGAGTGCTGGAATAATCTGCAGGATAATCCCTTCTTGTAGGAATCTCAGCATCACCTCAGTGACTGGTACCCAGAGACTGCTTCTGGCTCAAGAACTGACCTCAATCAGAGAGCGGGGCGAAGGCAGAAAAGCAAATTATCTCCCTGCTTCCACAGTTTGCTCCCGAAGGACTCCAGAACCTTGCATAAACAAAAACTAATTATAATACACACACACACACACACAAAAATTTAGTAAAAACTCAAAGCTCTGCTCGTAGGCTGAACAAAAAGGAAGCTGGAAGAGTGAATGTCACAGTGCCATCTACTGACGCCAGCCCCGAGCCTGGAGGGAGAACACCCAACTGCAGGGGAAAAAAATAAATAAATAAGGCTGGGAGTCTTGGAAGGATTATGTTTAAAGGAAGGAGATGACTGCTAATTAATGTGACAAGAGAGAAAGCCTCACCTACTGACAGGTTATTCATCCCACAAGTGTTAGAATCCTCCTCAGCGATGTCTGCTCCTGTAATTCCTGGAGAAAGGCTCGTGCTGGAGGAGCAGCTGACCAGAACCCTCAGTGCCAGCTCCCATCTTTCTATTTTGTCTTGATGAGCTTTACACCAGAGGAGAATTACAGCCTGCTCTGTGGCAAGCAATTTGAAGGCATAAAGGAATGCAATTGTGGAATAAAACCCGCTCTGTGTGCTGTGAGATAACTTCACCTGACACAGAAAATGAGCGGTAACTCGGAGGCAGGTAGGAGCAACATGTAATCCAGTTGACATAAATGAAAAGATGATATTGGCAGAAAATTGGGCTGCGTGTGAATATAAAGGCTGTTGAATAACAGGGAATGGAAAATGACATGCTCAGCAGCAGCGAGGGAAAGATGAAAGGAGTTCAGAAAACATTTGTACGGGAGAAGCCAAGCACGAGTCAACAAAGGCTGGAATTCTCTGCTCCTCGAAGCAGAGCTGAGTGCTGCAGCTTCAGCCCTACCTGTGCTCAGCGTTGGCAAGTGGTAAAGTGTCAAAACAATTAGAGTTTGTTCTCTGGTTGCTAATGTGCCAGCTGAAGTGGAGGCTGAGATGTTCAGCAAAACCATTACTAAGCAAAATGAGGCATCATCATCCTCTGTATCACTGTCAGTAATTCCGAGGTAAGAATGAAATGGAGGGCGAGCAGAGAGTGATTGGGGATGGAGAGGCAGAGGGGAAAAAAAAAGTCAAGAGGTGAGGAGACTGAAGCACGCTGATGGAAAAAAAAAAAAAAAAAAGCATTCTGTGCATTCTGAAGGGTCGTGTCAAGTATGAGAATTCAGCAGGAGGGAGAAGTGAGCACCTGAGCTGGGCTTGCTGAGATTCACTCCAGGTATGTGGTGGCAGATGGAGCTGACGTCCTGAGAGGGGCTAAGAGGTGAAAGTAAAAAAGAACAGCCTTCACAAGGTAAAAGGTAAAAGCAGAAGAAATATTAGAGCTGTTACAGGAGAGCAAGCAGGAGATGTTCAGATTTATGAGTTCTTTTGGAGTGCAGCCATGGTTTGTCTTTATTTCCTAGTAACTGGTTCTTGATTTGAGCTTTGTCATGTCATCAGATTAGTGCCACCAGCTCTGAACGGTTTTCAGCCCTTCCTTTGGATCACCTAGCAGGCTCAAAATGAATGTGTGGAGTGCAAGCACGATCTGCTTTTGGGGGAGCTGTCCTGAAAAGCAAAAGCAATGGAGAAAAGTAAGGAGAGAGAGAGGATTTTATTATGGCACCATCTGTCTCCTCGCTGTTAATATTTCTCTCCCCTCTTTGCAGTGATTCTGAAAACTGGGTTTGAGGATGGTGTTGGAGGAGGGATGCTCCCAGAAGGGACCATGGCTGTGGCTGTCCCTCCACGGAGAGCAGGGTCTGGCTGAAGGCCCCTGGGTGACATTGATCTCAAAAGTAACACACAGAGCGAGCCTTGGCTTGGAGGAGGGCCAGCAAGTGAATTCCAGCTTGGTGCTCCTTTTCTTGGTCTCATTCTCTTCTTCCTTTCTTTACTTCATTTAGAGATTATCATGAGAGTCCAGACCTGTCTCGGGCAATGTGCTTGTGCACAGCACCTGGGACAGGCTCCTGCTGGATGTTACAGCACCCTGGCAAGGGCTCTGCTCTCATATTTTTCAGCTGACCCAGAGATTTCAAACAGCAGTTTCATTTTTCCTCTTTTAATTTAATTGGAGAATGTAAAAGGAGCTTTTGACTTTTACTGGTGGAACCTGAGGAGGACTGAAGCAGTTTAAACTTGACAGACCTTAATCGTGCAGGGCACCCTTCTAAACTTTTGTTTACCTCCTGTGAGCTGCTGAAGAGAGGAGGGAAACAAGGGAAGAAAAGAAAAAAAAAAAAAGAAAAAAGGCAGCTTTCAGTTACTAAACCCCCTCGTGGTATTGAATTCTAACCAAGTACATCCAGCCCTGGCAGCCAGAAATGCCAAAAGGAGGAAAGCTGCTGAATCAGAGAAGAATCAGGATTGGGAGGATGGTAGGGAATATGAGAGTAGCACTAGGTGAGTTCATTTGACAGACTTATTGCTGCTTTGTATTTGCAGATCATCTGGGAGCAAACTTCTTGTTTTTTTGGTTTTTTTTTTTTTTATTATCATCTCTGGGTTTTGTTCCTAAATTATTTAGCAAATGTTTTCTGGGAGCCACTTCCAGCATACAGATGAGTTATCCCCAGCTACTTGCTGCTCTAAGGAATAAGTTCTGCAGCTCTGAGCTGAGCTTGCAAGATGCCAAACCTTTGAGCACCCTGGGCTGGGTAAACGGGCAGCTCCTGGTGCTCTGCACCCCTGGGGCTCAAATCTTATTTACAGGGTGTAGAGGGGTCACTGCAGCCCTGTTTTTCCCCCTCTGCTCCCCCAGTGAGTGACTCTCGAGGGCTTTTCAAATCCCTCCTGTGAAGGCTGCTGCCACCTCCTCAGAGCCCCCCTGGCACTTTGTCCCTGCTGTGGGGCCCTCGTGGGCTGGCAGCACGTGGGAGGTGATGGCCACCAAGGCCACCAGGCTGCTTTGGGGCTCTTACCTGACCTTCAGGTCCTTCCCACGGCTCTGCAGTGTCCTTCTCCATGGCACCTTGGGACAGGTTGTCCATCAGTCACCAGCTGTGAGTTTGGGGATGATTTGGGACGTTTTGGGAACATCTGAAGGGTGTCCTTCCCTGCCTGGGTGGAGTGGCCCTGGGCAGACAGGATGGACAAATGGCCCTAGCTCTGCAGCCATGGGGCTGGGATGGAGCCCCTTCTGCTGTGGGCTGGTCCAGAACCCCCAAATTTACCAGGCAGTCACTTCTCTTTTATTTCTCAAGCAGAAACATCTTTGACCCAAGGAAATAATCCCACTGCTGGTGGGAGCTCCGAGCAAGTGTCCATTTCCCTGAAGACTTTATTGGGGTGCCAACCCAAACCCAGTTGGACTTTGAGGCACCAAGCAGCCCCTGTGGCACGTTTTCAGCTCGTTTATTGTTTTGAAAAATGCCAGTCTGGTGGCATTATCAGGAAACTGATATGATACAGCAGGAATGTCTTTGCTGAGCGTGGTTTGCTACAGGAAGCTGTGCAGTCATCAGCTGATTAATGCCAATTTATTTAGAAATAGAGCCTGGCCGTGGCTGTCTGCTTCTCCAGAAGATCCTGTTGTGTCCTTTCTCCACCACACTCGCTGGAGCATGTTTGCTAAAGTTGCTGCTGCATATGCTTGGGCAATAAAACATTTACAGCTATTTCAGAAATTGCTGCAGTAGGCAGTTTTCCTCATTAATTTTACCATTCTGGATGGGATTTCATGAGGTGTGAAGGCGTGCAGAGTCATACCTGACACGATCCCTGTTCCTGCTTGTAATGCCAACCTCTTTAAGGGAAAATGAAATCAGAAGGGGATGTTTGGGGGGAAATGGAAGTGGCAGCTCCACATCCAGTGATCAGCCAGAGAATCACGGAATATCCTGAGCTGGGAGGGATCCACAAGGATCATCCATGTCCTGCTCCTGCTCCTGCAAATTTACTCTGATTGTTCTTTGCTTCTTCTTGCCCAAGACTATGGAGACTTTAAAATACCTCCGGGACCCTGCAGGGAGAAACGGGCTATAAAAATATAACAATAATGATTTCTTTCTCCCGCCCCCATCTGAGGAATCTCTGAGCGTGTTTCAAATATCAAAGAGCAAGAAACCCATTGTAGTGCTGTCCCCTGGGTAAAGGTGGGAAAAGGAGGCCCTGAGAGGTAGGAGGAATTGTGCAAGGCTAAATGGAAAGCCAGTAGCAGATCAGGAGACAGAGCTGAGGGCAGACTTTGGGTTCTGCCCCTTTTTGTGGGAGTTGTCCCCATTTTGGGGAGAATTTTTTAATCTGTGCCCAAACACTTCATGTCTGGTCAAGATTTTGATGTTTCCTGCAGAAAGATGGCTTCTCTTCCATTCTAAAAGTGATGCCTGCACTAAAATATAACTACCACGGTGACAAATCAAAGAATGCTCTGCTCCATCCTCTGTCCCAGAGCTGTACCTCAGCCTGACTCTCCTGGAAATATTAAGACAGATGATGGATAGGGACAGGTCAAAGCAGAGAAGATCTGGAATTATTCTCTTCATATCCCAAAAGAATGAGCTCGTGTTATGCCTCACTTTCAAATTTGCCCCAATTTATGGGGTAGATAAGGCTGGAATTTTGAAGGGCGACATCACAAATTGCTTTTCTTATTGATCGAGCTTTTAATGTGCCAACAATGAAAACAATAAAACTTGCATTTAAAAACAAACATTTCTAGCACAGGAGCTGCATTAAAATGACACAAATTGCTTTTGTGGGCTGAATTCAACAGAACACCCATGAGGTTCCACTTAAAAACAACAAGCCAACAAAAATCAAATTGCATTGTTTTACAGGCAAACAAAATGGTGAGCATGCCTTGGGCTACGTTTTCAGCGTGTTTTCTTGGGAGATCAAAGCTTAAACCCCGTTAACCCTTCAAATGTCAGCCTGGTGAGTTCCTTTCCTTTACTTCTGAGCTTCTGGTGCTGCCTTCAGCAGGGAGCCAGGGCTCTGCCTGGATCTGCTGCTGTTCCTGCTCCTCGTTTTCCCCACCAGCATCTCCACGGAAGCATCACCTTGTCAGTGGGCAGAGTTCAAACAGTCCCTTTAGCCCACATTGCTTCCCCATTTATTGACTCCAGGATCTGGCCAGAAGCCAGCACTCAAATACATTTATTTTGGTTTTTTACTGTTCTGCTTTATTCTGTAACTCCATCTAGTCTCTGTTCTAGGCCAGCCATCATTACCCCCCCGGTAAGTGGCTGAATGAGGCTTTGTTGGCCAGCAGAGCCATTTTGGAACAAATTAGGGTTTGTTGGGTGCTTGTTAAAGACCTCTTGGACATCAGGTACAGCTCAGGTATGCTGGTGATGGAGAGTTGGTTGCTCATAGTGAAAGAAAGCTGATTTTTTTGGGGTTTGTCACCTGTGCAAAAGACCAATGGGCATCTTACGTGCTTCCTAAATAAATAAATGCCCACAAGATGCCACCTCCTGAGGGTTTGCTGCTTTCTCAGGGACAACAAAGGAATATTTTGCACAAATGTTCCTGTTCCATGTGGTGGGCCAGATCCTAATCTCCCTTCACCCTCATTTCCCTGCTCTGCTGGGACCTCACCTCTTGTATAAATACAAAAACCCTTCCAAGAATTGTTAATTCCATATATCTGTGAGTCCACGTACATCACAAAGATCAGGGAAACAGAACAGATGCAGCATTTGGGGACTCGTTTGGGAGCATGGGGAGGTTGGGGAGCAGGGAAAGATTTGGGAGCATGGAAAGGTTTGGGAGCATGGAAAGGTTTGGGAGCATGGAAAGTTTGGGAGAGCAGCAGCTTCTCCCCCTTCTGCGACTGGTTTGGGAGCATGGAAAGGTTTGGGAGGATGGAAAGGTTTGGGAGGATGGAAAGTTTGGGAGAGCAGCAGCTTCTCCCCCTTCTGCGACTGGTTTGGGAGCATGGAAAGGTTTGGGAAGCAGCAGCATTCTCCACTTTCTGGGGCTGTTTGGAAGCATGGAAAGGTTGGGGAGCATGGAAAGGTTTGGGAATCAGCAGCATTTTCTCCCTTTTGGAACTGGTTTGGAAGCAAGGAAATGTTTGGGGAGCAGCAGCATTCTCTCCCTTCTGGGACTGCTTTGGGAGCAGGGAAAGGTTTGAGAGCATGGAAAGGATTGGGGAGCAAGGTTTGGGGAGCAGCAGCATTTTCCTCCTTTTGGGACCGGTTTCAGAGTAGGGAAAGGTTTGGAAGCATGGAAAGGTTTGGGAAGCAGCAGCATTTTCTCCCTTTTGGAACTGGTTTGGGAGCATGGAAAGGTTTGGGGAGCAGCAGCTTCTCTCCCCTCTGGGACTGGTTTAGAAGCATGAAAAGGTGGGAGAGCAGTAGCTTGTCCCCGTTTTGGAGCTGGTTTGGGAGCCTGGAAAGGTTGGGTGAGCAGCAGCTTCTCCCCTCTGAATTTCTGGGAGCTGTAGGATTTCTCCACCCCAGCCTGTGGTGATACTGAGAGTCCCATTGGATGCTTGAAGCACTTGGAAACTTGCCAGCAGAAAGGGGTCAAAAGAGAGGAATTTTTTGCATGAAATCCAGGGGAAAAAAAAACTACGTAAAGGAAGGGGAAGAAGGAGGCTGGAGCGAGGAGCTGTGGCAGAAGGTGGATGTGGCCCAGCTCACCCAGGAGCAAACTGCACTTCCCCTCACGGGGCCTCCTGTGCACATGCCAGAGCTGACTGCAGAAATGTGCAGCTCCAGTGCCAGCCCACAGCTGTGTGCAGCTGTGTCCAGCTGTGCCTCCCAGCCCCTCACAACTGGATTTTCACACAGGAACAGCCCCTTTCCAAAGGGCTCCCCCAGCTCAGCCCCGCGGCCTGACGGCGTGGAAAACACAGCCCGCTGTTGGAGGGCGTTTTGGGGAGGCTTTTACACTCCCAAATAACTCAGTTTGGGGTTGTTTTTTGTTTTCAGTCCCACACCCTCCTGCCCCCTTCCCTTTAGGAATGCCTTGTTCTCTCCAAGGAGAAATGAGAGTTCACCTCACTGTGCTTTCCCTCTGGAGGATTGGGATCCTGAAAGGCCAAGGACACAAATCTGATCTGTGACCAGGGACAGGACCTGGGGAGCAACTGGAGCTGTGTCAGGGGAGGTTTTGTTGGATTTTAGGACAAGATTCTTCCCCCAGAGGGTGTCAGGCACTGAGCAGCTCTCCTGGGAATGGGCACCAAGGCTGCCAGAGCTGCAGGACAATGCTCTCAGGGACAGGGTGGGATTTTGGGGATTGGGAAGGGCCAGGAGATGTTCTGGATGACCTTTGTGGGTCCTTTCTCACTCAGGATATTCCGTGATTCCGTGAAATCAGACTCCCAGGGGTGTGTCCTCCTAAACACCTGCAGGGACACTCTCCCATGAGATGGCAGTGCCTGTTTGTCACCCTACAGTGCCCACGTTGCATGGCAGAGTCCCCAGGTTCCTAAATCTGTCCTACAAACTGCAAGCACAGAATAAAATCTCCTTTTTCCCTAAATCATCCTACAAACTGCAGGCACAGAACAAAATCTCCTTTTTCCCTAAACCAGTCCTACAAACTGCAGGCACAGAACAAAATCTCCTTTTTCCCTAAACCAGTCCTACAAACTGCAGGCACAGAATAAAATCTCCCTTTTCACCCTTGATGTGCAATTGCTTCCCAACAAATGCCATAAACCCAAGGAAAGTGAGAAAGAAGAAAAGAAGAAGAATAGTATTTGAAAAGTTTTTATCATTTTGGAGGCTGGCTGGTGATTGGATTGGATGATTTTAAAGGTCTTTTCCAACCTGAATGATCCCATGAAGTTTGCTGGATAAGGTTAAAGGAGAATCTCTCATTCAGGAGCAGAAGGTACAGAAGTTTTGTTATTTTCACTCCCATTTTCCCTTGATTCTAAATCTGTGAGGAGGAAATCTACATTTTATCATGGGTGGGCAAAAAAAAAAAAAAATACAGCCACCCACCCTTTTCCAATGTCTTTATTTCTGGCAGTTTGGGGATATTTAGGAGTGGCAGAGGTTGTTATTGCATATAGGAAGGTTTTATTGCTTCCCCTTCAGTGCAAACTCTGTTGTGTCTGTCCCCTCAGTTTCCCCTTTTGCTACTGGCATGAGGAAATGAAGAGAAAGGAGGGAAACACCAAAAAAAAAGCAGCACTGGTTTCCCTTTGCCTGCCACTCAGAAGCTGCACATGTCTTTTGGGGGAGAGGGGAAACCAAAATGTATCTCAAAGAGTCGATTTTGCCTTCTCAGGCACCACTTGAGAGGAGCTGGGAGGGGATTGCCTGTGCCACCCTCTGCCAGGGCTTTTGTCTCTGCAGCTCCTGCAGCTCTTGCAGAGACTTGTCCCAAAAAATCCACATACCACAGCCAGACCTGCCAGGACGTTGCTTTTTCCTCAGTTTTCCAGGGGATTTCAGGAGCATGGGGAGCTGTCTGGAAACCCAGATTCCAGGGAGAATTTCCCTGCACAATGGGTTGCATTAAAGAGGTTTTCTCCAAACGCAGCGCTGTGGCCGAGTCCAATTTCCAATGTGAAGCGAGGTGTGATTTTTAATTTAGTTTTGTATGATTTTATTTTTCTCCCTAATCCCATCATCATTTTTGTGCTCTGAGCCCCTCTGCCAGAGGCTGGTGCTGGTTTAAATGCTGCTCCTTGCCCTGGTGCCAGCTTGCATGGGAGAAATGATGACCTGGGCACCGGGTGGCCGTGCCCAGCACTGGTGGCACAATGCCAGGATTCCCAAAATCCTTTCCACCCATTCCCTGCTCTGAGGCTGCTTTTCAATGAATTAGGAATATCCCTGTTTTGTCCTGATGGATGTGGTTTCCACAGCGGAGAATTTGGATTTTGCTTCCATCTGAGCGTTGCTGTGATGCAGCACAGAAACTTCATCCCCTTACGGGGTGCTGGTGGTGCCTTTGGGGTGGGAATGTGGGATCCCACCCCTCTGGTATCCCCACGGGACTCTCCTTTATCCCACAGACACGCTGAGCTTGGCCAAACTGAAACTCCTCCCCAGCTCCACGTTCCCACAGGCCATTTCTGTACGGGAAAGTTAATATCTTGGGTTTTTCCTTTTGGGAGAGCCAGGAAGGGAAGGCATCAAACGAGCAGGACCTGGTGGGCTCCAGAGGCATCCTGGAGGCATTAGATATGGCTGGCATTTGATCCAACAACTGAGGCTTTCCTGGTTTATTGATTCCCCCCTTTCTGTGCCCGTGCGCGCACAATGGGCCCCATTATGAGCGCAAACCCCAGAGAGAGGCAGATGTTTCCCAAAAAATTCATTCCTCTCAGGCTGACACACAGAGAGGCCTCTCCCCAGGACCTCCGAGGCACAGAGGTGCACGTTTCTGGGGGTTTATGCACATTTGGGGAGCGGCAGAGAATTCCCTCCCTCACGTTCCCAGCAGGAATAAAAGCTGGGATGGCGGAGGAGAGCGGCTGCTCTCAGCTGGAGCATGCTCAGGGCACACCTGGACTTTGGCAGAGGTTTTTTTCCCCATCAGAAGAATCTCCTGGTTGTTGGTGTTGATGCTTCTTGGACAAAAAACGCTCTTGGAGGGGATGGGATTGGTGTGCAAGTGTTTAAAGAGGGGTCTCTGGGTCTAAAAAGGGGAATTCCAGGTTTAAAAAGGGTTCAGCTTGGTCTGAAAGGGGATCTCTGGGTCTAAAAAGGGAATTCTACGTTTAAAAGGGGATCTCTGGGGGTAAAAGGGGATCTCTGGGTCTAAAAAGGGAATTCTAAGTTTAGAAGGGGATCTCTGGGTCTGAAAGGGGAATTCTAGGTTTAAAAGGGGATCTCTGGGTCTGAAAGGGGAATCCAAGATTTAAAAGGGGTTCAGCTAGGTCTGAAAGGGGATCTCTGGGTCTAAAAAGGGATCTCTGGTTCTAAAAAGGGATCTCTATGTCCAAAAGGGGATTTCTAGGCCTAAAAGGGGATTTCTAGGCCTAGAAGGGATCTTTAGGTCTGAAAGGGAATTTCTGGGTCTAAAAGGGAAAAAAAAGGCAAATTCTGATACTTTCCAGGTGTGCAAAATGGGATCTTGTTCTCCTGCAATGAAGTGGAAGCAGAAACCCCTTAATTTCTAAACATTAAGCCGCCAAAATATTGATAAATAGATGCTTTTCATTTAAGCTGCTGCCTCCCTGTGAAAAACCATTGTTTTGGGAAAAAAACCCCTAATTTATTGACTCTGTTTCAACTTAAGATGGAGCATTCCTGAAGTGGAGGTGTGCTTCCCATCCTCTTCCAAATTAAATGCTCCAGTTTGCCATTTGGAAATTACTTTTCACTTCCATTTTTGCATAGCATGAATACTTTTTTAAAAGCTGTTGCCTCCCTGTGAAAAACCATTGTTTTGGGAAAAAAACCCTTATTTATTGACTCTGTTTCAGGATAAGATGGAGCATTCCTGAAGTGGAGGTGTGCTTCCCATCCTCTTCCAAATTAAATGCTCCAGTTTGCCATTTGGAAATTACTTTTCACTTCCATTTTTGCATAGCACGAATACTTTTTTTTTTAAAAAAGTCAAAATAGAAATGGAGTTCTTTAGCTTTTAGTTGGAGCTGGGGAGGAAACATTTTGTGTGGGAACTGAGAGGATCTTTGAGCATCTCAACGTTTTGAGCCCTCCTTCTTCTGATTTTCCAAAATACACCTCAAAAATGTGGGGGAAAACAGAAATCCAGGAGAGATTCCAGCTTACAAGGAGCAGCTCAGTGTGAAGGTCAGATCTCCATGTTCTTGCACCGCACGTGCCAGAATATTTCACTGCTGGGACAGAAAGTCTGTATTTAAGGAGCAATAACTCACACGAGGGATTGACAGATTGGAATGCACCTGGTTCAGGCTGTTGGTCGCTAATATCATTCCCAGTTTTCTCTGCTGAAAGGCAGCTGGGATAGTTTATGGGATGTCCAGCCTTTCTTAGGGCTGTTTTACTTAAATATGCCCCCAGATGAAACTCCTGGGGTGGGATCCCTCAAGGGACAGATAAATTCAGGAGCGTGGTGGAAAAGCCTCTGTGTTTCCCACGTGGCTGTGCCAAAATTGTTCCTTTAAGGACACCCCAAAAAAAACCCCAGAACCTCCCCAAAAATCACCAGTTGCTTCTGAAAATCGAGGCCAAGCTCCTGAGCTGGCAATATTGTTGAAAAACAATGGGGCTCGATGAGATGGGAATTATTTTAACACTTCGGAACGCTGCCAAGTCATTTCCTTCTCCTTTATTGATTTTTTCCGTTGCCAGTAAATATATCTGCGGCAGCAGGATGAAAGAAGAGGGGGAAAAGCAAAGTGTTAAAAAGGAGACTGAAACAAGATATGTGCCCTGAACCTCTGGGAAGGAGGAGGACATTTTAAGGCAGAAGGAAGCAGGGGATTCATGGAGGCATTTCACGGGGTTAGACGTGGTAGCAGACAGCCCAATATTATTTTCCTTGCCTGATCCTTTACTTAGATTGGCTCCTGTTTCTTCCCCTCATTGTGCAGTCCCTGCGTGAGCCGCTCTCCGTGTAAAGACATTCCACCTACATTCCTTTGCCACCGGGTGAGAGGAGGGGGGAGTGCAATTATGTGGGCAAGCCAGACACAAAAGGCTCTGCTCCACAGCTCAAGCTCATAAACTTCAGTTAACTTTTCCCCTTAAAAAAAAAATAAAAATAAAATTAAAACCCCTCAAAAAACCGACCAAACAAAAAGCCACCAGACTCTGTTCCTCTCCTACCAGCCTGCAAGTGAAGGGTTTGGAGCTGGAACTATCCCACCTATAAATATTTCCCTCCACAACACTCTGTAGATCACCACAGAATAAATAGGTTTTCATTTTTTTGGCAGCATCCACGCTTCTCTCTGGCTTTTTTTTTTTTTTTTTTTACCTGCATCTTCTCTGTGCTAATCACAGAATCCCAGAATGGTTTGTGTTGGGAAGGAACTCAAAGATCCTCTCATTCCAACCCCTGCCATGGGCAGGGACACCTTCCACTGGAGGTGGGAACAGACTGAAAAGTTCCTCGGGTGAAAATTTCATAGGTGAATAATTTTCCAGGGATATTTATGTCACAACCTTTACTGGGATCTAATGGGGACTATTATGACATTTATCCAAGAAGTTTCCAGGCTCCAGGTGTGACCCTGCTTTTGTCCATCCTGGAGTGTCGTGTCACCATCCTGGGAATATCTGGATGGCTCTAGAAGGAGGCATGGAGCTGTCTCTGAAAGCCCTGGGAGTCACACAAACCAGCAGTGATGAAATCCTCCAGCTGAGGAAGCTGCAGCGTGGAACAAACTGTTTAGAAGTTCACACAAACTGGACCTTTTCCAGGTGAACATCCTCAGGGCTGGGAGCAGGGCAGGGTTTTGTTATCCCCCTTGTGAGCACTGAGCTTCATTAGCTGGGCTCTGTCTGTGAGCAGGGCTGTGGAAATGCTGCTGCCCTGCTCTCCCTATTGATTTCTGTGCCCCTGCACTCCTTCTTCCCATTTTGTCTAATAAGCAAATTTCATTACCTGACTTCACAATTTTTCCTCTGGGCCATTAGAATTGCTTGACTGTATTCCTGGCAGAGCCCTTAATTAGAGATGGATCAGAACTGATGTCATTAGAGTGATCCATTAACCACACTCTTCCTGTGACTCCAAATGCAGGTGGCTCACAGAAAATGTGACCTGGATCCAAATGGCCACTGAGTTCACTGTGCCAAGACCCAACCCTCCTCAGACAGCCAAAGATGGAGCAGAAAAGTCAAATTTAACCTTCCACAGATTGTGCCTCAGTTGTCCTGACAGAGGAAACATTTCTAGGTTTGTCCTGCAACCAAAGCACTTGTGATGTGTAAATTATTTCATTTCTCACTGCACTTTCTGGAAGGCTGGGTCCTTACTCCAACAAGGTAAAAATGTTATTATTTTTCCTCTAGCCACATAAAAATCTTCTGAGATACAGATTTTCTTGTTTAGGCACCCTTGAGAGCTCTCTGGAAGCCAGTCCAATTTTTCTATTTCCCTATAAACCCCAATTAGGTTGGAATCCATATGCTGAGAGAGACATTTTGGCTTTCTGCTGCCTTGTCCAGCAGCCTGGGCACTTGCTGAAATAAATTGCAGCTCTTTTCAGAGCTGGACGTGGCCAGAGGTGGACACAGAGGAGCTGAACACGATGATCTCAAAAGAGATGCTCTGAATTAAGCAGGAGGTTGCTAAGCCACGAGACTGCTGCAGTCTCCAACCAAAGTTACAGCGCTGAGTCCTTGCACTGAATGGGGTTTTCCAAGGGAAAAAAAGTCTGCAAGGACAGAACCTGAGCTGGTTGTGGCTGGAAAAAGCTCCTGAAGACATCCAGGATTTCATCTTGCACCTCTTACAGCATCCACAAGCAAAACCAAAGAGCATCCCTTGCCACAAAATCTGGAGTCTGCAGACTGAACTCTGCCTGGTTCCATGATTATTTTTATTTATAGGGACATTAAAATAAAAATAATGTTTCATTTCCCCCATTCTTCATGGGCTGCCCCAGTTTTTCCCCAAGGATGGCTCAGCACATATCTCACATCATCATTTTGAGGGCTGAGACTGGATGGGCTTTAAGATCCCTTCCAACCCAAACCATTCTAAGATTTTATGATCTTTCTAGAAAGTTTTTCCCACCTCTCCACCAGCCAGAGAGGGTTAATTTGGCCTTTCCCTGGACCTAGCAGGGCAGCACCTGCTAGCAGGGTGGGGTGTTCCCTTGCACAGCTTGTCAGAGGCAGATTATTATTATTATTATTATTATTATTATTATTATTATTATTATTATTATTATTATTATGTGAAATAACACGTTCCTTTGTCTGTGTCCTACCCCACAACCTTCAATCGAGCCTCGCTGCTCTCTCAGCCCTCTCTGCCAATTTTGCTGCTTTCCCTGTTTGCAGAAACCTTAACTCTGTGTTTGAATTGGCCTGCAGGATGTGTTTGAGGAGGGCCAGAGACTGAACAAAAATGGGAGGCTCTCATCCCCCCAAAAAGAAGTGTAATTTGCCTTTAAAGGCTCTTAAACAGCAAACACATTCTGTCTGATCCTCCTTAATAAAGTATCCCAGCAGTGCTACAGTGCCTTATTTGAGGTCTGTGCAGTCTCATTAAATTTGATGTGTCACAGAGGGCTTGGACATGTGAAAAGGAGGCTGCAGGAACCAGGATTGAAGTTTGCCAGATTTGCTAAGGAAAAATGATTCATTATGGCTTTTCAAAATGGACACCCTTCAGGCTTCCCGCTCCATTGATTGTGAGAGCAGGGACGGCAGCGGAGGGGCCACGCAGCCTGCAGATTTAACCCTTATTAACAGCTGCTTCAATTAAGGATTCGGTTTGATCTGGGGAGATGTGCTCACCCTCGTGTGCTCAGAGTAAAGGAAAGGATGGTTATTAAAGATTTAAGGGCTGGAAGGTGCGGTGGGAACTCGGGGAGGAGGGCGGAGGCTCCAGGGTGTGCTCAGGTGCTGCAGAGCCAGCCCTGCACCCAGAACAGATGCTCAGAGAAATGTCCTGCATCCCAGAGCCTTGGGAAAGGGACAGGAGGTGCTGGGAATTGGTTTTGAGCCACCCCTGTGGTGTAGCTGCGGTTTGAGACTGGAATGTGCTGGTGCCATGCGGCTGCACAAGGACCACTTTGGTGGGGTGGTCTCCTGCTCTTCTCTATGCAGAAGAATTTCCTGGAGATCTGGTTTCATGGATTTGTGCCTTGTGGGGTCAGCAGATGATGCCTCTGGGGCACAAGACACCGTTGATGCTCTGGAGCTTGAGTTCCAGTCAGTTCTTGCCCAGCTGATGTAGATCATCCCCTTAAGAGTTGGACCCTTCTGATGCCCTAAGTTTGAGCTTTCATATTTTCCACATTCTGCGCTGCATTGGTACAGAACTCTGAGCTTCATATCAAGTGTCAGCAGCTCTCCTCACAGCTCAGGCACACAGAACAATCCTTTTCCAGCCCCAGAACCAAGGACACCGCTGCAGCTTCAGCCCCAAAAAGTGCCAACAGCAGGGAATGGAGGAGAGCAACCTGTGAGGGTGGGACTGCATCACCTGGAGCTGGAATTGGACAATGAACCCAATATGGAAATGGACCAAAACTTATAAAAGTGTGAAAACTCGTGACCCAGGGTCCATCTTGGTTGTAGCCTTGGCCAGGCTCCTGTACAGCCCAAGATGTGTCCTTTGAAAACCTTTTAATAAATCCCTGCTTTAATCCTTTAACTCTGCCCAGCCTCTGCTGCAGGCAGCCTCTCAAGACATCACCTCCAGCTCCAAATATTCTGTGATCTGGGAATAAAAGTGGCTCAATCCTGAAAAACCATCTCAGGTATCTTCCCTGTGCTTGCCTGGGAGCAGAGCCAGTGCAGGGTGGGTTCTCTCTGCTTTTTTGTGCTGGTGGTGGGTGAGGAGAAGGGAGGGTGGTGCAGGGATGGCACCAGCACAGGGTGGTTTTGGAATAGAGCAGAGACAGCTTGGGAGGGACACCCAAAAGGAAATTGAGCATAGCTTGATGCTGTCCTGGGTCAGTGACTCCAGGAGCAGCAGGAATGAGGGAATTTAGGGATTCCCACACTGCCCCTGTGATGGGAGCAGTGACACAGCCAGGACTGAAGGCATGGAAACCTTAACCCAACCTAAAGGTGTTAACCCTGGGCAAGAGGCTGCAAAAACGAGCAACAAGCTCCTCACACATTGCATCCCCTTCCTCTCCCTCCTCTCTCTCCGAGAGCCTACAGCCTAAAATTCACAATAAAGCCACATTTCAAGTCGGGACACCAGAGGGAAAAACAAAAGGAGAGGCAGGAAAACTGATCTGGGGGATCCATGTCTATTCCTTAGGATAGCAACAAAAAGGAGCCAACCCACCACGGGGGATTTCTTGATGCTGCAAAGAATTCTCCTGATTTGTGGCATCTGAGCGAGGAGGCCAAAAAGAAAAAACATTTGTGCTTTTAAAAAGGTTGTAAATCACGCCCTGAATGTTCACCATTTACATTTTAAGTGAAATAGGATGTCAAACCATTTTGCTTTATGTTTATTTTCGAATACTGTACGCTTTACTGTCCACTTTCTCCAGTGTCTGTGCCATTTAAATCATATTGTATATAGCCCAAGATGCAGGGGAATATAAATCTCCCAGGGTGTGTGTATACACCAATTATTCTTGGGAAATGCAGCCAGCCAGAGTTCACAGTACCTGAGATACATGAATACAGTGGCCATGATATTTCTGGGCATTTTTTTGGGGGAGATTCTTACCCAGCCTAGATTTAAGTGCAAATCCACCAGGTTTGGTGGTGTGACACAGGTAAAAAATGCATGCAAAATGAGATCTTTTAATTTTAGGGAGCGAATTTCAGCTGTAGGCACATACAGATGCTGCGTGATAAATAAAGTCTCTCAACTGCATATTTAAACAAAGCATTAAAGCCTTCACACTTCCTGTTGGAGAAGTATTTTATTCCTTCCCCTTTATTTATACAGCGTGGCAGCAAGAGCAGGAATAAATTTCATCAGCTTCTCACTGCCTCATCGCCAGCGGAGACGCGCAGGAACAAGATGAAACATTGTTCAAATAAAATGTAAATTTAACTCGCATGCCTTGTCCAGTAAAGCACGGCGGGACTTGGCGAGGCAGAGGGGCCACGGGAGGGATGCTCCGGGTGTGGGCCAGCCCTGCACCAAGTGTGGGGGTATCAGGATGCAGGCTTTGGGCTGGGCTCCATCCCTGGGCCCATCCTGGGAGCAGGCACAGCCATTCCCTGCCGCTGGTGCTGGGGAAATTTGGTTTTTCTTGGAGCTGTGCCTCGTTCTTGCTTCACTCAGCCTTTAACAAGGTGAGAGTTCCCACCAGGGCTGCTCTGTGCTGTCCCATCCTGAGCTTGTGTCTTTTCAGCTGTTCCTCAAAGGTTTGCTTCTGTTCCAAACTCCCCAGAATTTGAATATTTTGTGGGTGTAAATCCTGCTCTGCCTTTGGTCAGGCTGTGACCTCTCGTGTCTTGCAGGTGACACAGGATTGGTGTGCTCAGAGCAACCTCCCTGCTCTGCTGCTGGGGCAGAAGGGGCAGGATCTGTGCCCAGTTTGTTCTTTCTGGACAGAGCAACTCGCTGTGTTCTCATGGAAAAATATTTCCCTACCAGCAGCGTAATGAGAGGTTTGATTGCCTCGCCTTGAAAAGAGAAACAGGGCTCCCCTGAGCTCAGGGGGAAAAAAAAAATCCATGTGGATTGACATCAGCTGAGCTGCTCAGGTGGGAATGGGCAGGTGAGGGGCAGAGCAGCACTGGAGTCATCCCTGCCCTCTACAACCCCAGGAAAATCAGAGCCATCGGGAATTTGATTTGCTCTGCCTTGATTTGTACCCATCTGCCTCGCAGTGGAGCTGGAAACTCAGCTCGGAGGCAGTGCTAGATCTTCCCTGAGCCACCCTCCTGGTTAATTAAAAGATATTCTCCCCTATAGCTCCTAGCCCAAATCCCATTTACCAGGCTTTCTCATGGGCAAAGAAAGGCTGAAATTCAAGCTGCAAGGGCTAAATAGATCCACATTGTGCTGTGGAAAAAGCAAAAAAAAAACAACAAAAAAACCAAACCAGCCCACATCCCAATTCAGTTAGCTGCTTAAAACGCTGCCTTGCTTATTGCCATTGTTAGAAAACCTCATAAATCATGAGATTACTTTCTCAGGGTCTGTCCTAGGAGCTGTCCTGAGGGTGGAGAGATTTAGGCAGCGCAGGAAATTGGGATGTTGGCTCAGCACACGTTCAAATCAGTGGCCAAGAGTAAATCCCCCCAGCCCCAGAGACCCCCAAGGCCAAGCCTTGCACACCAGGGATTTGCACAGGCTGAGGATTGTGGAGCCTCCAAAGCATTTTAGGGAGCTTGCAAGGCTCTGCTGCTTTTGTGTCTTATATTTAGTGTGGCTGAAGAGGCTTTGCAGTCACCCAGATCTGGGGATGCTGCTGAAATTTGGACACATTACATTATTCTGCCTTATATTTTCTAAAGGATATTCCTCAGCTCTTGGGATTGAAACTGGAGTAGAAAAGATTTCTGTCTTGGACTCAGTGCCTCTGTTGTACTTCCAAAATCCCTGTGACTGAGGAGCTCTCCTCAACAACTGTACAGGTGCACATGCTGAAAGAAATTATGGATTGTCATTCCAGCCCAATTTCTGCTTGTGTTAGAGGTGATATTTTGATAAACAGCTGATGGGATAAAACTGAAAAGGATTTATCCCCACTAGGATAAATCGTGAAGCCCTTCCTCTAACAATCTCATTATTTATGAAAATCAGGAGGTTTTGTTCAGAGCATTCCTCTTGGTTTAACCTACTGCATTCTGCAGGCACCGAGTTTGACCCAAAACCCCCATTTCTCTACAGAAATGAGCTGAATTGAGCTGAGCCTGCCCTTCCCCAGCAGTGGGACAGCACTGCCAGGGCAGCTTTCTCCTGCAGACCTGGCGTGCCAGTGGGAGGGCTCCTCCCAGCCCTGCCAGTGACCTGTTGGGTGGCTGGGGCCAGTCTTTTAATCTCTTTTTCTGCTTTCATCTGGCTGCCTGGCAGAGGCTTTGAGGATGAAACGGGCTCTCTGTGTGTGTGTGTGAGCACCACGGGCTCCTGCCCCACGCTGGGGAAGCCCGCGGGGCTGGCAGTGACCCCAGGATGGATCCAAGCCCTCCCTCCCTGCCAGCAGCACAGCACCTGGGCCTAAATTTAGCTCCAGACCTGCCACGCTCTTCAAGTCAAACTGGGACAACCAGGAGCAGTTCAGAGATAAAATATTCCAGGTCTTTCTCATTACAATTCTCCTCATGCAAGATTATCTTTGATTTTTCCATAGCTCCTCCACACTGGCAGCCAGAGGCTTTGTTTAAAACACATCCATCATTATCACTGTAATGTATTATTATTATTATAACTTATTCATTCATATAGCATTTTTCTCCCAACAACCCAGGAATCAAAGTGGTTTACACTCTTGCTGTCTGAAATCAATCTGAAAGGAGAAATTAAGGGCGGGGGGAGTGTTAAAAATACCTAAATAAATCTGTGAAACTGGTTTCAGGTTCACAGTGAAAACTCCAGGTCTAAGTAGGAAGGCAGAAAAATAATGGTGAGGAGCTGTGGGTAGCTGGGAAACAAATTTTTGTTGTGTAACAAGATATGAAAGAGAATTTAGAAGAGACTTTGCCTCGTCTGTGCCTTGAAGGATGTTCTCCAGGTAGCTGTGTGTGATGCACAATAGATCAGCTCCGAAGCAGGAATCCAGAGCTTGCTTCAGCACGGGGACATCTGGGAGTTCAGGTGGAGATTTATGGCATAATTAATAAGGATGGAGGCTGATGCAGAATTCCAGTGATATTCACATTTTAGGTTCTGCAGGTCTGGGCTTTCTTTGCAGTTATATTTTAAAAACAAAAACAAACAAAAAAAAAAACAACCCACCAAACAAACAAACAAACAAACAAAAATGAACAAAAAAACCCAAATAAATTTGAAGAAGGGACTTGTTTCTGTGTGGGGTTAGCTGTGAAAGAGGGGAGGTGAAACCCAAATAAAACCCTAATTATGCCCTTCCAAAGATTAAAACCACCTCACATCTGCCTCACTCCAACAAAACACAGCAACAGACCCTGAAAAGGTTGTGTGACATCTTGATTTCAGAGCTACCCAGACTGGAGAACCCTGAAGCCTTCAATAATTCATTGTTTTCTCCTCCTAATTTCCTTCCCTGCTCCGAACGTGCCCCGTGTGTTTCTTGCTCAAGGTTTAGCTCAAGGTGATTCTGTTTGTGCAGCTTTCCCGTGCAGCCTCTTCCCTTTTTAATTTTAATGCAGCGTTTTGAGTTTGTCTCCTGCAAACCTCGCTGTCTGCTTTGTGGAGTAGCAGGAAGGCAGGAAAAGATATGACTAAGGAAGATTATGATATCATTCTGGTTAAGTGCAAATGCATTTTAAAAAATGCTTTGGCTTCTTACCAAGAGGAAGTGACAGATGATCTTTGGCAATTTTATTAATGCATCTTTTCTGTGTTGTTCTGCATATCCCCATTAGTTTCTAGAAGCAGACAAGGACCAGCATTAATTTTCTAAATCTTTGCTGTCTCCTCTCTCAAAAACCTTGTATAGATATGGAAAACTCCATCCCAGATCTGCATTTTTTTTTTCCTTTATGTATATATGTGAAATCCTTATTTGAATATTTGCCCACTGGTTATTTTATACCATCATTTGCATAGTTCAGCTTCCTCCTGACTCCTCAGCAAGATTTAAATATAACAGGCACCATCCCAGCGTGTATTAACAGGTCTGGGAGTTCACCTGGATGTCTTCAGAGAGCTGTCACGTTCCCAACTGGAAAAAAAGGAAAAGAGCCACCGTGGCCAAGAATTTCCTGGACAAGTTCCTAAGCAATGCTGACAGCCAAGGAGCAGCTCCTCTGTCACCTCCACCTCCCTGATGTCACTCCTTAGGGTGACCTCTGAGGTGACCAGGAGTGGCTGCTCTGTGAAATCCCTTTCTTGCTCCAAACCAAGAGTTTTATCCTTCTTTTCTGCCCCGACTTCCTTCCCCCACGTGTCCAGAGCCTTTTTCAGTGGGATTATTTAATTCCAGCATGAAAGTATGGCTATAAAGCAGGTGTCCATCTGTCCAGGGATGCAGAACGAGCCCAAGTGTCCCATTCCAAAGGCCACGTGGTGTTTTTGCCACAGGAACAGACAAGGGGCTAATTACAGGATCGGGGAAATGCTGAGAGAGACGAGTCAAATACAAAATATTCAATTCATTTAATATTCCTGATGAATAGGCAAATTACTCTAATCACATTAGTTATTCTATTCATTTATTAGCTAAGAGTGATTAGCAGTGAATAGCTGTAAGAGGATCTTCCAGGTGCAAAAATTAGGCATCTATAGTTTCATGATGTTTATTTTCAGCGGAAGATAATTGTCTCTTTAGCTCCTCTCAGACACACACACACACGCTGCCACACACAGACCCACTCCCTTTTGTCCAGGCACTGGGGAAAAGGTAGGGAAAAAACCCACACAGGTGTGGAGAGATAAGGCCAATTCCCTGCAGAATTTAACAGGATTTATTTCAAAACAGTCGGGAAGAGATTTCTCCAAGATTACGCCAAGTTAATGCGGAGGGATTTGGGCGGCGGTTCCCACGGAGCGCTCGGATAATGCCATTTTAAGCACCGGGCTCTGCTTCCTTCATGCTTGATTTGATTGTGCTGGAGAGCGGGAGCTTGGCTGGATCTGCAGCACAAATGGAGCCCAGGTCCCTCGAGTGACAGTGGCACTGCCACCCTGCTCCAGTGGCACTGCCACCCTGCTCCCATGGCACTGCCACCCTGCCCCCGTGGCTGCCCTCACCAGATTCCTTCTGGTGCTGTTCCCATGGGGTAAATTCAGGATCAGAGGCTGGTTTGGGTTGGAAGAGGTGGTAAAGTCCATCTCATTCCATGGGCAGGGACACCTTCCCAGAAACCCAGAATGGCTTGGGCTGGAAAAGAACATTGAAGATGATCTCATTCCAACCCCCCTTCCATGGGCAGGGACACCTTCCCAGAAACCCAGAATGGCTTGGGCTGGAAAAGAACATTGAAGATGATCTCATTCCAACCCCCCTTCCATGGGCAGGGACACCTTCCCAGAAACCCAGAATGGCTTGGGCTGGAAAAGAACATTGAAGATGATCTCATTCCAACCCCCCTTCCATGGGCAGGGACACCTTCCCAGAAACCCAGAATGGCTTGGGCTGGAAAAGAACATTGAAGATGATCTCATTCCAACCCCCCTTCCATGGGCAGGGACACCTTCCCAGAAACCCAGAATGGCTTGGGCTGGAAAAGAACATTGAAGATGATCTCATTCCAACCCCCCTTCCATGGGCAGGGACATCTTCCACTATCCCAGGGTGCTCCACCCCTGCCTTGGGCACTGCCAGGGAGCCAGGGGCAGCCACAGCTTCTCTGGGCACCCTGTGCCAGGGCCTGCCCACCCTCCCAGCCAGGAATTCCTTCCCAAAATCCCACCTGACCCTGTGGGATTGATTTACAAATTATACACAAGTCTGTAGCTCTTCCTTTTCCAGGTGACTCCAAAACGCCAAAATCCCACCTGACCCTGTGGGATTGATTTACAAATTATACACAAGTCTGTAACTCTTCCAGGTGACTCCGAAACATGAGGGAAAGAAACAAAACTGGCTGGAATTCTGCCTGGAATCATTTCTAGGAATCCAACAAAATATAAGGAAAACTCCTCAGGGGGTTGCCCAGCTCTTCCTGGGATGGGAAATTAAGGACAAGCAGACACGTCCAGTAGGGAACAGGTAACAAAAAAGCAGTTTTGAGCTGGAAAGGACCTTAAAGATCATTCTGTTCTACCTCCTTCCATGGGCAGGGACACCTTCCCAGAAACCCAGAATGGTTTGGGCTGGAAAAGAACATTGAAGATCATCTCATTCCAACCCCCCTTCCATGGGCAGGGACACCATCCACGACCCCAGGAGGCTCCAAACCCCATCCAAGCTGCCCTTGGACCCTCCCAGGGATGGAGCAGCTCCCCTGGGCAGGGTCAGAGTGAGGGCAGGTGAAAGAGAATTTCTGCATCCTTAAACTCTGGCTCTCGTGCTGCCTCACACCTCGTGGCTTGATGGATGCCACCGGGGCTCTGCCCCAGTAAAAGCAGCATGGAGAGCTGGGATTGCAAGGCAGGCATTTCCCTGATTTCCCCGAGAGGGAAATCGATGGGCAGCAGCGTTTGGAGAGCAAATTGACAGCAGCATTTACTCCTGGATCGCACCGGCGCTGCCGGGGCGCCTTAATTCAATGTTCTCAGGCACTTTCAGGATGTTATGCTAAGCAAAGGCTGAGCTGTCATTACATTTTTATGAAGTCAATGCAGTTTCTAACAGCTCAGAAAAAAAGAATTTACAAGAATTGATCAAATATCTCATTTTTCTAAGGGAATCTGCTCCTCTGGATTTCCCTGAGCTGTCAGCTCACGTTGATATGATCTGATTGATGCTGTTTGCCACATTAAGAAATGTTGGGAGCTAATCTGTTTTAATCCCATTCTCTGTTTTTAATATAATACTCTTGAAGGTAACTGAAGGTTATTACTTATTTTAAATAGCTTAAATATTTGTGTCAAAACATTGTCCTCAAAGGTTCAAATCCAGCCTTTGCCACACGGCTTGAGGGAGAGAAAAAAATAAAAAAAAAAAAAAAATAAAACCCCCAAACCACCAGTGCTGAGACCATTTGGAATGATCTAATCCACGCTTCAAATCCCTTTGTTCTCCTGTTCCCTTGCAGTGTTGGAGAGTTTGAGCTGAATGCCATTTATTGGATGGTTGGAGGGGGTGCTGGCTGCTGAGGAGTTTCTTCTCCAGGCTCTTTGGGGAAGCTGCATTTTCCCAGCTCCCAGTTTGCTCCCAGTTTGGGGGAAAGCTGCCATATCACAGGGAATTTTCTAGTGGCAAAAACTGAGAATCCACAGGGAAATCTGCTACCTTTATTGCTGGGGGAGAAAGCTGTGTTTTTTCCAGGATTTTCAAACCAGTATTGGGGGGATTGATTAAAAAAAACCCAAGAAGTCCTGGGGTAATGAGAGTTGTACATTACCTTAGAGGAATAATTTATCTCTATGCCAGTTGTTTAGCTGGCTTTGCCAAGCTTGAAAATTTAGATTTATTGGTGCCAACACCAGCAATGGAAGCATTTAACAGGCTTGTGCTCTATGGAGGTGACGAGGAAAAGCAACAGAAAGGTGGATGGGTTTGTGCATCCATGGCTTTTGTTTTGGTTTCTTAGGAATAAATTCGGACTGCAGAAGGAAATGATGATTTTTAGGAAGATGGTGAAAGGTACTGGACATGGACATGATGTCAGCACTTAAATTGCTGATATTTGAACTTTAAGTTGCACCTTTCCTTGCCTATGCTGTCTCAATTTTCTGTGCTCACTGAGCTGCCTGTGCCAGGACAAGGCTCCTCTCCCTTTTCCAAGAGTTCTGGATGGAGCACCCCAACATTTGTGTTCTGCTGGGGCTGCTGTTTTTTGCCCCACATGCCCAAACAGGGCTCGCAGTGAATTTTTTTTGGTTTACTTTCCTAGGAATAAATTCAGATTGCTAAAAGAAAATATAATTTTTAAGAAGATGGGTGCAAGGCACCAGCAATTCATTGCATTCAGGACTTCAATTGCTGACATTTGAACTTCAGGTCGCACCTTTCCTTGCCTGTGCTCACTCTCATGAGCACCTTTCCTTGCCTGTCCCAGTTTTCTGCGGTCACTGTGCCAGGACAAAGCTCCTCTGCTTTTTCCCCAGCTTCTGGCTGGGGGCCCCCGGAGCACCCCCACGTTTGCTTGTGCTTGTGTTCTGCTGGGGCTGCTGTTGTTTACCCCACACGCTCAAACAGGGCTCGCAGTGGCTTCGCAGGAGCAGATGTGAAGCACAATCTTGGACGCCTTCCCAGCCCTCGCTCCGAGCGCCCGAGTGCTCAGTATTTCCTGCACGGAGCCAGTCTAGTCTGACACAACGCCAGCTGCACGAAATGCGCTCTCCCCGTGAATGCTCAGTGTCTGGGTGGCTCGGGGCTCGCACACAGAACCACCATTCCCACCTTTTTGCCCCGTTCCCACCCCACGTTTTCCTGCTGTTCCCGCAGGGAGCATCCCCGAGCAGCAGCGTTGGGTGAAATCAGGGTTTTGTGGCCAAAATCTTCCCGTGCACCTGCTGCTGCTGCTGCTGCTCATCCTGCAGCAGCTGCCACTGGACCTGTGCTGACCCAGCACAGCCCCTGGCAGTGGTTTTGGGGCTGAGCTGTCCCTGTAGAGGCACCACGGTCCAAAAAAAGCGATTTTTTTCACCTGCTTTTGATTAAGTCTTCAGCCTCAGAGCGAACAGCTCCACGTGCACTTATGGTTTATGTAGATCAAGCAAAGTGGTGAGCACTGAGTCCCTCCCTGCCAAGTTTTCCCCTTGCTGTAGCACAGAGTCCACTTAAGAGCTACAATCTGGTTGCTTCATTTGCTTTCAAATCCGCCTCCCATTTGTTCCTCCAAGACATTTGGGTAAGTGGCAGCATCTGTCTTGTGTTTGTGTTATTCACACTGAATTTCCAAATGGACATTTCGAATGGGTGCAAGATGCTGCTCTGGCTTGGAAATCAGACTTCTCCAGGCTGTGCTTGACTTATTAGATGTTAAACAGGCTGGGGCTGGATGGAGCCCTCCAGAGCAGCACTGGAGACTGAGCAAGGAGCGTTTTCCCCCCTGAACCTCCATCAGCCCGGGGTGACAGCGATGATGGCGCTGCTGGAAGGGCCACCTTGGGAAAGGTCACCTGTGCGGCTCAAAGGATGGTGGCCAGGTCCCAGCCCCGGGCGAGCGCATTCCGCTGGCCCAGGGGCCCTCTAGTGGCATTCCCGGCTGGATCTGCTCAGCCTGGCTCCTCCCTGGCTGGGCAATGTCCCTGCTGTGGGGGCAGAGGGCACCTGGCAGCAGCTGGCCCTGGAGCAGGGTGCCCATCGCTGTCTGCACCCTCCCCCGGGCCTCCCAGAGCCAAAGCCCAAACTGGGCTGTGAACATTCGTGTTCTTCATCATTTTTCCTTTCTTTTCCTATTTTTTTCCCATTTTTCAGCCTTTTTCCATCATGTCTTTCCCCAGGTTCCAAGCCCCCTTTTCAGTCTGTTTGTAAATAAATTTCCCTTCATCCATCCCCTTTCCCTTTAATCAATTTTTGGAGGTGTCAGAGAAACGGTTCAGATGCTCCCAGCAGCAAATAGAAGCTTTAAGTTGTTCCCTGATGGTTCTACTCCTTATCCCTTTCATTTACAGTGGGGGGGAAACACAGATAATTGCAGATCCTGTACATCTCAAACTGTTTGTGGTGATAGTTACAATTATCCAAAATAATTGGCAGAAAGATTTGTGGACTTAATGTGCCGGGCTAAATTAATACTCTTAAATGCTAGAATTTTACCAGCCTGTGTTTGTGCCATCCATGCTGGATTTCCTAAAATGGTCTAAATTTGCCATGCTGGCCATAAGGAGGCATAAAAAGGTTGCTGGTGTCATTTTAGACTGGAGTTTATGTGAGCAGCTATTAGGGAGGACAGGGAGGAATATCACTTGCACCCATAGGAATCTGTTTTTTTTTCCTCAGCTCATCCCTCACAGAGTTTAAATAGAGGCAAAATGTTCATGTGCTGAGGCATGGCCAGGTTGCCCAGGCTGTGCTCACAGGAAGCCAATCCTCAAATCCTCAGCAGTGCTCCTGCTCCAGGCTGCCAGACAAACCCTCCTCTGGTTCCTCTGCCTCCACGGGAGCTATGGAACAGCAGCAGCTCATTTCTGGGGGTTTGAGGGAGAGGAAAACATCTGGAATTCCTGGGTAGGGCATTCCCCTTCCCTGCAGGAGCAGAGCTGCCCCACTGCTGGACCCCACCACTGTCCCCAGCAACAAGCGAGAAACGTTCCTTTGGGGAACCCTAAAATGCTGATTTTGGGATCAAAGTCAGCCAGGGTTCAACGCTTGTGCCAATCTGAGTTTTGAGGGGTGTGCTCTTTGGATGGAGGCAGGAAAACCTGCAGGGAAGGGAGCTGGGAAGGGGCTGGGGGTGCAGACAGAGCTGGAGACACGGCCATGCAGGCGGCTCAGAAAGCAGACCCAGGCTTGGCTTTTGCCAAGAGACCTCACTCCCCCAGCAGCCAGACTGTGGGGAGAAAGACATTGGGAGTGAAGGGCTGACAGAGACTGACAGAAGCTTAGCACCCTGCTGGATGCAGCCTTTGGAAAAGGGCGATGAAAGATAAAATCCTGGTCCCTGGCGCAGCCCTTTGTCTGCGAGATGCCAGGGAAGGCTGTGCCAAGGTGCTTTTCCCTGACCATCTGCCTCATGAGCCCACATGCCAGGCTTGATGCAATCCAAAGCCTGATAGCACACAGCCCTGCTGGTTTATGAGGATCCATTTTGCAATTAAAACAAATATTTAGGATTTCTTCTAAATGAAGGGGCCAAGTCCTCGCGAGGGAAGTCTGGCGGGTCTGAGCAGGGTGAAGAGGCTTCCCTTGCTCTCCTGACAAGGCAAATTGCTCCAAGATTCCAGTCCAGAGGTCGTCTGTGTCATTTAAAAGCCATGCTGGACTTAAAGAAAGAGGACCATAGAAAGTAAAAGTGCAGATGGAGAGGGCACTGCCTGGGTAGGAGGCACATCCTCACCCTTCTGCTTGGCTGGGATCTCCAGTGGCAGCAAGGCAGGAAAGGTGGGGTCACCTTGTTGTCAGGGATGCTGATTTTGGCTTCACTTCTCCTTTACAATGTCCCACAGGGTACCTGGGGATAAAAACCTCCCTCCTGGCTCAGCCTGGGCCATTCTCCTGAGCTTCCAGGGGCAGGATTTCTTGCAACAAGGCTCGATGTTTCCTGAGCTTCCTCCTGGTGCTCCCACCATGTTAAACAAATGCATATGCTTCCTGCAGATCCTTGGCAGTGCTCTGAATCAATCCTACATGGAAATGAGGAGGTCTGGCATGCCACTGTGCAATCCAATGGTCTCACACCCCGACAGAGCTCAGCTGCAGGTCATATGTTCCCCTCTGAACCATATTTTCTGATGAAAACCTTCTTGGCTGCAGCCTCAGAACCAGCTTGAGTTCAGTCAACAAGGCAGAGGAAGTGCCTTGGCCAAGATGAAATGACAAGGTGGGAGCAGGGCTGGGACCAGAGCGGGGTCTCCTGACTCTCCTGGGGTTTTTTGGCTGCTTTTGGGCACAGGGGGAATTCAAACCCACACTTGCACACCTTTAGCTGCTCAACCCTGCCTGAGGGGCACAGGGAAGGACAAGAATGAACTCTCCTGGTTCTTTTTGGCTGTGGTTGATGGGCACAGGGGGAATTCAAACCCACCCTTGCACACCTTTAGCTGCTCAAACCTGCCTGAGGGGCACAGAGAAGGACAAGAATGAACTCCCCTGTGCAGGGATAATCCTTGGGCTCATGGAGGAGCCTCCAGGCTGTCAGACCTCCCCCATACTGCATCAGCACCTGGTTTTAGGTGCTGCCTACTCCCAGTTTTTAAGCTGTGCCATAAAAAGGAGTGTGGGACCTCTTTTTTTCCCTGCTGGCGGGGTTCTGGCCGTCATCCCCTGTGGATGGTTCCTAGACACACATTCCTTTGTTTAGGAAGACCCTGGATTATGTTGACACAGCAGCATGTGGCACTGGAAAAGGAAATAGAAAAGGCTTTTGAACACAAACTGGGCTGGTGCTGGAAGAATGCAGGGTGTGAAAGGGGATTCGATATTAGGGAACAGCTTTCAGTTGGAGCTGAAAATTCAGATTTTCCTCTTTGCTTCCTGTGTTTTTCCAATTGTAAGGAATTTACCAGAGGGGGCAGGTTCAGAATGAGTGCAGTGGGTAAATTCCAGCAGGACACTGTGTGGATGCTGTGGAAACCCTGTGGAAGCTCTCTGCCTTCTTTGCCTCGTTCTTGCATCGTGGTGCAGCAAGTCCCACTCCCCAAGCCTCAGTTTCTCCTCTGGGAATATTAATGCTTATTGGTAAAGTGCTTTCAGGGCTTGCCCATGAATTTTTAAAACACAACAGAATTGCCAAAAAAGAAAACAAAACAAAAAAAAAATCTGCTGTTTGGTTCCAAGTCAATAATTTCCCACCCTCCAAGGACCATGTCCTCAATCAAAACACATCTGTCACAGCCAGAAAGGCTCCAGCAGTTTGTAACACCTGTGTCAGAAGTTATTCAGAGCTGTTCCATGGATTTCTGTCTCCCAGGTTGTTTCTTGCTGGATATTTCATGAAATTCCACATCCAGGGATCTTCCCTGGGATTCTCAAGCATGGATTTAATTCCTTGTCTTGCAGCAAACTCTCCATGGGGCTGTGCTGCCTTTCCCCAGTGAAAGTAGGGACATTTTTACCCTCTGAAAAGTCTTTTTAGAAAAAAAACAGAGAGTAAAAGATCCTTTCAGGGCATGGGAATTGGGTTTAATCTCTCTGTGCCTCAGATAAATGGGGGTAACTGATATTGTTCGTGTGGTTTTGCTGGTTTAGGTTATAAGAGCTTTCAGGGCAGGCACTTGGGGCCTCCCCTAATCTTGTGGGGTGCCTGGCAGGGCTGTACCCCATTGCAGCCCAGGTGGGGTGGCAGGATAGGGTGCAGAACTCAGCCCCCAGGTCTCCCTCTCCACGCTTGGCCTCTCCCTCCTGGTTTGTTTATCTCTTGGGGCCTTTCTGTTTTCAATTCCATTGTTCTTCACCTGGGAATTTCAGGCTATTATTTAATTTCCTTCCAGCTTCCAGCCCTCCCCCCTGTGCCTCCCAGGTCTCCATGGCCAGCCCCAGCCCCTCTGTGCAGGGAGTTTTTACTTTTCTGCCCCTCTGTGCGAGTCAGTTTTCCTTGGCTCCCTCACCATCTCCTCTTGTCAAGGCATTATCCAGTGGGGAGCCTGATTATTTAGATTCCTCCAGCTTCCCCTTTTAATATATCTCCTCTGTGTCCTGCAGCCTGACCCCTGCCAAAGGACCTGCCACGAGGGTTGTTTCTCCCAGTCTGGAGCCCTCCCCCAGCTTCCCTTTCATCTGTGTTTTCTGAGAGCTCTGTGCTTCAGGCAGCAAAGTCAGAGCAGGGTTTGGGGCCTCTGGGTCCAGTGCTGGATCCCTCCCCCATCACCTGAGAAAAGGCAAAAACCCCTTCCAGGGCCAGCCTTGGAGGGGGGTGGGGAATAGCTGAGCCCAGGGAGGGAAAGGAAACCATTTAATCCCTTTTTTTTTTTTTAATTTGCAGCGTGGTTCCTAAGGCTGTAGGACTGCGGGCACTCTGGGGCAGATCCTCTGCTTTTAGGGCAGCAGACCTGGGAGAAGTGAGGAAATCCCTAAAAATGAAGAAGGAGGTGGCGTTGATGCCAGGCTGCTGCACTTGTGGGTCCAGTATGCCCAGTGGAACCAGTTTGAAACCCTCCACGGGGATTTCAGGGGGCCTCTCTCCAGGTTCAACATGAGGGACAGATGCTGGCTGCTGTGCTTTGATTCCCACCCTGTAGAAACCTCCCTCTCAAGAGCATAAAGGTGATTTTCCCAGCCCTATGCCAGCATTTTGTGTGTAAAATTGCTGGAGGAGGAAGAGATCCATGGAGATCTCCAAACTCCAGACCCCAAACCCAATAAAATATTGCTAGAGTGCATTTAGCAAAGGTGAAACAGAGAGGGAAGGGTGGGAAGAGGGAGCAGGCAGCTTTTGAGGGTTTCTGTGCAGAGAGAAGAGTGTTTAAGGGGAGGGCTCCCCATTTTTGGCTCAGGTGAGGTGGAAGCCACACCCAGAGCGGGTGATTTTCCACACAGCATTGCTTCTTATTCTTAAAATATCCTGAAATATGCCTCCAAAACTGGTGTAAAACAGATTTTCAGGGGCCCACGGTGTTGTTGGACCTCTTTAGCTCCCACCTCTGGTCCCTCTCTGCAGCATCCCATGAGAGATGGGTGATTTATCCTGGGAATTGTGTGCCTGGTCCAGGACCTGCAGCTTGGTGTGGGAGCTGAGAGCTGCTGTTCCCAGCTCTGCCTTGGCTGGGATTTTCCCTCCTGCCTTCCCAAGGAGAGGCAGGAAAGCCTTTGGAATCAGCCAGGAAAGGCTGTGGATTGTCACTGTCTGTCCCATCTATCACCCAGCACAACGTGACACCTCGGCCAGGGAAATTCAGAGAGAAGCAGTTTTCTGTCAGCTCCAATTTGCCAATAAGGCCTTTGAGAGCAGGGCTTGAAATGACTGCGTTCTCCATGAAAACCTCTTTTAGGAAATGGAACAGGGCTTTTTTCTTGCCAAAAACTCAGTTAAAAGTTTTCCCCCTGCTTCTTCTACCACCATTCACCCCCTGAGTTAAGAGCACCACAAGATTTTGGCTTTTTGAGAGTCAAGGGAGGGTCCTGAAATATTGTCCCTCACCTTGGGAGGTGTCCCAGCACTCATCTGAGCCTGAGCATCTGAGCAGGCCCTTGCTGAGATGCAAATAAAAAGTTATTAACATTAAAACATTAAGCAGCAGCTCGTCATTGACATTTGCAAGGGGACATGCTAAGATCAGTTATAGAAAATATGAATCCATAGCTAAGGAATCTTGCAGCCAAAATTTTATGGATCCTTCCAAGTGCTGGATGCTCCCTGAATTGCTGAAGTTCCTCCTGCTCAGACAAAGTGAAGATTTGGGCTGAGCCTGCTGCAGTTATGGGTTCCATGCCCCTGCTAAAAGCATTGCTATCATCCCCAATATGTTCCACGCTCAGACATTTGCTTCCAGGAGAAGAGCAGCACTCTCATATGGTTTTGAGTAAATCCTGTGTAGAAACAGGGTCAAAAACTGCACACAAGTGATGTTACAGGAAGCAGAGATTTGGCATCTGGATCAGAACTGCAATGGGCTTAAAATTCCCCTGACATGAACCTCAGCCTTGGCAGTCCCCTGGGTGCTCCAGGTGCTAAATTGTCCTTCCTCTGGCCAGGCTTTGTGCTCCAGAGTGCAGTGGAGGGGAAAAAAACCCCACCAGTTCAAGTGTTAGAAGGAGAAAAACATTTTCTCTGTGTTGTTCTGAGGGTTTGGGCTGTGGGGTTTGTGGAGGTGTCTCCATCCTTCTCCACCTCCTGCTCCTTTGGGGCACAGCGAGCCTCAGTGCTGACTCAGCAAGGGAATGGAGGAGGGAAGAGCAGATGGGCTGAAGGTGTAAAAGGAACACAGAATCCCTGATTTGGAGAGGTTTCTGTCGTGTCCTGGCCCCAGGAAGAGTCCAGCAGTGATTCTTTTCCAAGGCACAGAGCACAGATTAACTCAGAGCTCCAAACTCCTTATTTTCCTTGGCGTGGTGAGCAAGGAGAGCTTACATGGCAATCATACATTATACATGACACAGGCAGAGAGACAGAAAGCAAACAAAACTGAGATCAAATGCCCAGGAAACACAGCAGCCCAGGGCTGAGAGCAGCTCCTCTCTGCACCTTCCCTTCAGGATCCCCAGGCAGGGGGCAGAAAAACCAAATCCATCTCCCTCCCAGCACCCATCCACAGGGAGGAGAGGGGAAATGGAAGACTGGGTGCTGGGGTGTCCAGCCTGGAGAGGAGAAGGCTCTGGAGAGATTTAGAGCTCTTTGCAGGGCCTAAAGGGGCTCCAGGATTGCTGGAGAGGGATTGGGCTGAGGGATGGAAGGACAGGACACAGGGAATGGCTTCCACTGCCAGAGGGATGGGTGGGATAGTGGAAGGAAATTTTTCCCTAGGAGGGTGGAGATGCCCTGGAATGTGTTGGCCAGAGAGTTGTGGACTCCCCATCCCTGCAAGGGTCCAAGGCCAGGTTGGACAGGCCTTGGAGGCACCTGGGATAGAGGAAGGTGTCCCTGCCCATGGAAAGGGGTTGGAAGGAGATGATCTTTAATGTTCTTTTCCAACCCAAACCGTTCTGGCTCTCTGTGCCTAATTCAGACTCCTGCAGTAGCTGTGAAGCACCTGGCTTGCTGCTGTGACCAATAAAGAGACAAAACCTGTTAGAAAAGTCACTGTTAGTGCTTTGGCCCTTTGCTAGAACCATTTTGTCCAGAGGGGGATATCTTAGGGCTGTGCCATGGATTCAGCTGCACATCCCTGAGGGAAATTTGCTCTTCCTTGGTGCGTGATCCTGGCTGACGTTTCCAACAGGATGGGGTTTGGGTGGGGATCTCCTTTCCTCATCTCTGTGTTTGGGTTTGGGTCAGGTCATCCAGAAGATGGGAGATGCAGACCTGGCCACCTCCAGGTGACCAGCAGTGACACCAGCTCCGTGTCCCCAGGGAGAAAGGGGGGTGTTCCTCAAGCAGGTAAAAGAAAATGCCAAAGTTTCTGCTGTGAAAATGAACTAAAAACCACTCTTGTGTTGCTCTCTGATGTTTCTTAAGCTGTGAGGGGCGTGTGTGTCAAAAAACAAATTTGAGGAGAGACATAATCTTGAGTCGTCTTTAGCAAAGCAACGGAAAGTCAAAGTATTTCTTGAGCCTTCTTTGTTTAATCCTGACACCGTGATTTATTCCCCAGTAACACATCCACCATCCCCCTCCACACACACACACACACACATCCACCAGGGCAACTGCTCCAAATTTTATTGGAAAAATATAAAACGGCTTTGCATTCTTACCTTTATTTCAAGACCTCCTACAAGAAACAGGAAGGGTAAACATGAAAGATCTGTTTCCTTTAAATTGTGAGTGTGGGGGAGTTTTCCTGTAGTGAAAGGAGTGTTTTGAAAAGCCCTAAATGCTTTTGAATTGAATACGTAGAAGTAATGTACACACGGTTTGAATTTACAGTTCTGGGTCTCCTGTCCCCCTCCATATGAATCCTATAAGTCAGACGTGTTGCTACAGTGATTCCCACCGGGAAAGTCTGGACCTAGACTAGGAACAGCTGTAGATCTACAATCCACCAAAGTCGGCTTCTGAAACAGATATGAATTATTGGTTCAGTCAGATAAATATGGCTTTGCCTTTCCCCCACAGGCAACCACATATGGCACTTGGAAAGAATTAAAACCTTTACCCTTGGCCAGGTCTGGTTAAATAATGGCTCTTTCTTATACTTTCCCCCCTCTCTCCATTTCCTCTCATTCATTCTTCTTTTCATTTTCCTTTCATGATCTTTTTGGCACCGGCATCCAAAATGTCACCTCCTCGAAGTGACCCCGAATTTTCCAGTGTCACCTACGGGGCTGCGGGTGGGAAAACATGGAGCTGTTATTCAGAGGGGCTGCGGCTCTGAAAGGAGGAACAAAACCACCTTTCTGCTGCTCAGCATGGCTGTTTTGAGTCCAGGAAAGGCTCTGAGGCTGCTGCGACATTGTCAGCTGAGCTGGGGCTTGTGCCAGAGCCCAAATTCACCCACCACCCCGCAGGGTGTGTGCAGGAGGGTGCTCTGCCCCCTTCTTGGGGTCCCCTCCTGTGCCAGAGGGATTTTTATGGGCTGCAGCTCGTGCTGAACAGTGAGGAATGGTCTGGGGGTGACACATTAAGAGATGTAGTAGTGGAAATTGTGGTACTAGCAAATTACTATTATTATTATTATTATTATTATTATTATTATTATTATTATTATTATTACAGTAATACCAAGGTAAAATGCACATCCTCTAGAATTGTTTAGTTTGGGAAGGACCTCAAAGATCATCTAGTCCCAACAGATTCTCTTCTTCTCTCTTTCTCCCTCCCTGAGACCCCTTTCCTCTTTCTTTCCCTCTCTCTTTTCGACATTTCTTGTCCAATAAAACCCACGCTGATAAAACCTGGATGTTGCCATCACACAGTCTCATTTTCACCTCAATTCAGGCACGGGCATCTCTCCCTAAACCAACTGGAACACATCCCTGCCCAGCCTGGGGGAGACGTGGGGTGTGAGGGTGCCCCACTCTCTGAGCTTCTTCTCCCCCTTCCCAAGCCCCTGTGCTGCTCCTGCCCTTCCAAAACCAGGGCTCAGGTGCAGAACAGCATCCCTCAGAGGAGAGCTCACCCTCACAGCTATAAAATCCCTCACCTGCCTCTCCTGAGCTCCCTGATCCCCCCTCCTGTCCCTGCTCCTCTTTCCTAGCCTCAGCCACTCCTCAGCCCCACGAGCTGCCCTCCAGCCAAGCCCTCCAACAGTTCCCTTCCTCCAGCTACTTCACTTTCAAAATCTGGAATTAAGAAACCTGTAAGCTGCTGCTTTATCTCATTATCTTCTGTTTTGCATTTTAATGTGCCTGCTCTAAAAAAGCCCTCATTGATATTCCGGCTCTGCATGTGTTTGTTTGTGTCTCTTGGGAAAATTGGCTACAGATATTACTAAGTCAAAAAACACACACAGGAGAGTTTGCTGCATATTCTCCTTTCCTTTTTCTCCCTTTTTGAAAGAAGATGGTATTTTCTTCACTTTCCTGAACAGCAAAAGAGTGGAAATGGTGGGATTTTCAGGCAGCCTGGGGTGTGGGATGTCAGGCACTGATCTTGGAGTCTGCAGCTCTGTGACTGGAGCTCCTGGCTTCTTCCTCCCCACCCTACAAAAGGACCTTTGAAATGCAGGTCCCTGTGCCTGGTGTCCTCCTCCAGCTTCACAACCATGCAGCAACTTTTCCCAAACCTCAGGCTCACAGGGACAATCCCAAAGCCAAGCCTTGGGGATCCAGGGTGTGGAACCAGAGGTGACCCCAAAGGCAGATGTGGAACTAGAGGTGATCCCAAAGGCTGGATGTGGAGCCAGAGGTGACCCCAAAGGCTGGATATGGAGCCAGAGGTGACCCCAAAGGCTGGTGTGGAACCAGAGGTGATCCCAAAGGCAGGTGTGGAACCAGAGGTGACCCCAAAGGCTGGTGTGGAACCAGAGGTGATCCCAAAGGCTGGATGTGGACCCAGAGGTGATCCCAAAGGCAGGTGTGGAACCAGAGGTGACCCCAAAGGCAGATGTGGAACTAGAGGTGATCCCAAAGGCTGGATGTGGACCCAGAGGTGACCCCAAAGGCTGGATATGGAGCCAGAGGTGACCCCAAAGGCTGGTGTGGAACCAGAGGTGATCCCAAAGGCAGGTGTGGAACCAGAGGTGACCCCAAAGGCTGGTGTGGAACCAGAGGTGATCCCAAAGGCTGGATGTGGACCCAGAGGTGATCCCAAAGGCAGGTGTGGAACCAGAGGTGACCCCAAAGGCTGGTGTGGAGCCAGAGGTGACCCCAAAGGCTGGTGTGGAGCCAGAGGTGACCCCAAAGGCTGGTGTTTGCTGCCAGCCTGGGAGGATGGCTCTGGCTCTGTCCCCCCACAGGCTGGAGCTCTGGGGAATGTGCAGAGGAAGGGCTGGGATGATCTGGGGGTGGCTTGGGAAGAGGCCACATGAGCAGAGGCTGGGACATTGCAGCATCTCCCTGGCCCAGCTGCAGCTCCCAGCTCGGATCGGATCCTTCTGGAGAGGCAGAGGGGAATTAACTGGGATGGTTTCTCTCCACTACTCACTGCTCCAGAAATACATTGCCTTGGTTTTCCTCTCCCTTTTGAGGTGAAAAATGAGCTTTTCTGCCCTCTGTGCAGCCACGAAAATCCCCCTGGTGCTGCTCGTGAATGGTGGTTTAACTGCAATGCTCCTGACGTGTTTCCATGCTGCTTCCTGCTCTAATCCTGTGGTTAGGGGATTTAGAACGGGAGAAGCAACCCTCTGGAGGCAGTGATGCCTCTCCACTGCTCAGAGAGGGAGTTTAAATAGCTGCTTCAGACTAGACATTTAATTTTTTAGGGGAATAAAATTTACATGAGGTGAACCCCAGGTTGGCTGCTTGGGAAATCTGTGTCAAGCGAATCTTTGAACAGGGTTTTAAAAATGCAGTTGTTTTCGACGTATCCTCGAGAATCATAAATGTTGAAACATCTCCTGTCAGCCTGGGACTCAGCACAGGGGCACTTCTCAGCTGGATCTCCCAGATTTTTGGCAGGTGGCAGTTTTGTGGTGGGAAGGGAGGATCTGAGTTAGGTTTGTGCTGGTTTAGTTGAGGCGTTTAGAGCATGGGTTGGACGAGATGATCTTTAAGGTCTCTTTCAACCCAGTCAATCTGTGAATCCTTTGTCAGCTTTAGGGTGAGATGTGGATCTGGAAGGACCTGACACCTGACAGAGGCTCTGGATAAGCCAGCAGAGGGGTGCTCCCACCCAAAACATGCGGTCACCTGTGCTGGGTCACCTTCCTTGGCTGTTGCTGTGGTGTGAGCAGCGATGCAGGGCCCCAGCTCCATCCCAGGACACACCCAGGCTGTCACTACAGGACACGAGACAACACGATGCAGACACGCTGTTGTTCTCAAGGCAGGAAAAAAGAGAAGTTTATTTTCTGACTCCGACATTTATAGATTTCCAAAAGTGACAGTGGATTGGAGGGTGACAGTGCCACCTCTCCAAGGGCACTGGACAAACCAACGGTCCATCAGGTTTCTCCTCTTCCATAAAAGAATGCAAAACAATATGTTGTTTATAGAAAGTGTGTGAGAAAGTTTAATACAAGAATGCAAACATCAGAAGGCTCAGAAAATCTTAAAAATCAGGGCGACACCAGGTGTCCCGCGCTGTCACCTCTGCTCTTTTTGCAGCTTTGAGCAGCGCCACCAGCTCTTTTGGCAGCCCCTCCTTCAGCCCAGAGCTGTCAGCAGCAAACAGAGGCATTTCAGCAGAGTTTCTCCCTGCTCCTGTGACAGCAGCTCGCTGAGGCTGAAGGCAGAGGCTGCAGGGAACAATTCCCCTGGAGGAAGCAATTTCCCTGCCCTGCAGAGGCCTGGGGCAGGAGGTTAGCCAGGGAAACTTCACACAGAGCCTGAGCTCCAGCGCTGTGCGTTACTCCCAGCCTCTCCAGGGCTGGGACAGGGGCACATCCCAGTGCTCAGGGTGCTGCATTTACCCCAGATCTCAGTGCCAGCACAGCCCCTCCTGCTCTGCCCCTTCTCAGCCACCTCAGCTCCCTGCTGCTGCTTCTGGAAGGAGAGGACTCACCAGCTCCTCAAAGCCAGGCTTCTTCGTGGCATGTTGAAATGCAGGGCTCCCCTCCCTGGCTGTGACATTCCCTGTGTCCCCAGCATGGTTTGTGTTTGCTGTGGGGATGCCTGGCGTGCGGGCCTGCGAGCACCTGGAAGTCCTGGCAGCATTTTGGCGCCCATGCCACACCTGGGGAGGCGTTTGGAGCCAGCCCCTGGCAGCACCCAGCACACCCTGTCCCGATGTGAGGCACCATTGTGCTCTAACATTTCACTGCCAGCATCCCTACCTTTTCATTTCAGTGTTGTAGGTGCTTTTTTTTTTTTCCCTTAATTTAATGATCTTTTTAATTTTCTTTGAGTGTTTTGATATTTCCAGTGGGAGCCCTGAAGGCAGTGCCTTTCTCTGCTGCCCACCCTGACAGTGTAGCTGCTGTGGGCACGAGGGGGATCAATGGGAAGTGCAAGGCATGGAATGGCATTGCTGCCAGATGCTCCAGCAAGGAAACACTTGGGGACCCTGTGATTTGTCCCTGCTGCACCACCAGCACCCCAGCCACGCACTTAACTGACTTTAAAATCCACCGAGGTGAAGTAACCCTTCTTTTTATTTTATTTTATTTGAATTTTTTTTTTTTTTTAAATACCCCGTGGTGCCGAACTGAAATCTCAGCCAGCTTCTATTTTCAGAGGGCTCGGTGAGAGAATGTTTTTATCTGGAGATACAATGAGTGTGGCCCTGTAGCCTGCAGTTCCCAGGCTGGTGCTGCCAGGGCCCATGAATGCGTGCTTTATGAGCTGCTCTCGCAGGTGTTCGGGGGGCATGTAATCACTAATGAATGCTGGGGACACACAAACTCGGGGCAGGCTCTGGCACAGCAGCCAGGCCAGGCAGTTGTTTGGTTTTTGGGTTTTGTTTTTTTTTTTTTTTTGCTTCGTTCTGTGAGAAAAAGCAGGAAAAAAAAAAAAAAGTCCTGAGAGTTTTTCCTTCGAGAGTTGTCCCAGCTCTGCCCAGCTTGGTGGTCACTTCCCCGTTTGCACCCACTCAGATGGGAATTTAGGTGCAGAATTCAATATTTTGGGATTTTTTTTGCCTCCCTCAGGGAGAAACTCCAGGGTGGGCAATGCTTCTGTCCGTGTGGAGTTTATCTTGAGGATTTTGTCCACAGAATTCAAGATTTTGGGGTTTATTTTGCCTCCCTCAGGGAGAAACTCCAGGGTGGGCAATGCTTCTGTCCACATGGAGTTTTTCTTGAGGATTTTGTGCACAGAATTCAAGATTTTGGGGTTTATTTTGCCTCCCTCAGGGAGAAACTCCAGGGTGGGCAATGCTTCTGTCCACGTGGAGTTTATCTTGAGGATTTTGTGCACAGAATTTAGGCACAGAATTCAAAATTTTGGGATTTCTTTTGCCTCCCTCAGGGAGAAACCCCAGGGTGGGCAATGCTTCTGTCCATGTGGATTTTATCTTGAGGATTTTGTGCACAGAATTCAAGATTTTGGGGTTTCTTTTGCCTCTCTCGTGGAGAAATTCCAGGGTGGGCAATGCTTCAGTCCACATGGAGTTTGCAGGAGTTAATCTTGAGGATTTTGTGCACAGAATTTAGGCACAGAATTCAAAATTTTGGGATTTCTTTTGTCTCCCTCAGGGAGAAACCCCAGGGTGGGCAATGCTTCTGTCCATGTGGAGTTTTCAGGAGTTTATCATGAGGATTTTGTGCACAGAATTCTACATTTTGGGATTTCTTTTGCCTCCCTCAGGGACAAATCCCAAAGTGGGCAATGCTTCTGTCCACGTGGAGTTTGCAGGAGTTAACCTTGAGGATTTTGTGCATTCTGTGCTCCTGGCTTTTCCTGTGCCAGGGCTTGTGCATAAAGCAAGGAGCAGAGACTCCAGGAGGAGCAGAGCCCTCGGAATCACTTGGAATGTGCAGGCTATGGACAGGGCCTATTATGATAATGATGATTAATTTGCCATTAAAGCTGTCTGATCTTCCCCTGCACAGGCACAAAGGGACAGGGGTGGAGTGGCAGGGGCAGTTTGTGCTTCCAACTCCAAACAAGGCGCTCTGAACAAAGTTCTGGGTGGGAAATAACAATAAAAGCAACCCCAAGCAAGGCTGATTTTAAAAAAAGGGGGAAATCTCTGTAATTTTTAACAGGTCTAACACAACAGGAGGGGAAGTCAGTCCAGTTTATTTCGTGATTCTGAGCCAGAGTTGTTGGATAAGTGATTTAAACCCTCCTGGCTCCAAGCAGAGCAGAGCTGAGACACCAGAAATCACACGCCAGCTTTGCTGAGCCCAGCCTCTGGCTTGGGATTTGGTCTGGGAGGAAACAAGGATTTTCCAAGCTGGGAAACACCAGATTGTCCCAAGAAAATTAACTTGGAGTCACTTTTGGCTTGGAGAACCCGAGCTGCAGCTCAGCTGTGGCTGCCACAGGTGGGGTGGAGGTGGCCACTGATTCCAGAACTGCTGGAACTCAGCGTGCCCAGAAAATCCAGGTGCACAGGCTGGGTGTGAATCCTCCCTGGGCAAAGTGGAAGGATTTCCCCTGGGAAAACTGCCAGTGATTTCCTATTATTATTATTATTATTATTATTATTATTATTATTATTACTATCATTATTGTTGTTGTTGCTGCTTTATTATTATTGTTGTTATTATTAGTATTAGTATTAGTATTATTGTTATTATTATTATTTAAATGTTCTGTAAAAGAGACTAGCCCCCAAGTTATGATCACTTTTATCAGTCAGTGTCAGGTTAACAGTTATCCATAAAGCAATATATCCTTCAGCCTGAAAGGAAGACACTATTTTGGAAAAAAAAAAAAAAATCAATATTCAGAGTGTGCAGCCTGAGCCAGTGGTTTTATTTGTGCTCATATTTTTTCACTGCCTTTCTTTTACACCTCAAGGACACATTTATGATCTCCTCATGGTATTTCACTTCGGAGGTGATGGTGATGCCTTGAGAAAAAACAGATTTCACATTAATTTGGCCCCCAAAGCCATCAGAGTGCTTGTGGAGCAGGGATGTGGGAGTGCAGCTCTTGGATCCTTGGTTGAATTTATCAGGAATTTGCCATTTTTGTGCTTTATTTCTGCAATACCGATGCCCACAAAGGCCTCGTGTTGGGGCAGCACAAGTTTTCCTCAGAAATAAAGGCAGAGGGAAGCATTCCCTGCCCTCATGGACATGGCATCCCTGCAGGATGACATAAAAATCCTAAAGTGCTGTCTGAACCTGCCAGGGAAAATAAAGCTTTGAGTGTTTATGATGGAGGTTTTACCCTGCAGAGGAGGAAGCAGAAATGCTGAGGTGATCTGCTGTTAAACGAGGGTAATTAGTGATGGGGAAGGGTAAGGCCCTGCACTCCCAGGGTGCCTTTCTCATTAGGGACTGGGCTGGTGCTGTGGTGCCTCCTCTGGGGCTGAGGGAAATGGGGGTGAGAAAAGCCCAAAATCACCTGCAGACTTGGTGGCATGGTAGCAAAAATACTCATCAACCCTGCAAGTGCCAGAAGATGCTTTAACCCCCAGCAAATGCACCTTTGTGGTTGAATATTTTTAAATTTTTTTTTTTTTTTGAGCACTCTGGATCTTTGAGCATTTTTTGAGCACCACCTGTAAAATTGCAGTTATCCCAATTTCCATGAGGGAAATGACTCATGCAGGGAGGAGATCCCCACACCTTTGCACAGCTCTCCAGCGGGAGGTTGGCAATGGTCTGGATCAGCTCAGGAGCAGCAGACAGGAATTTCAGGAGGCACAAAGGGATCTAAACTCAGGATCACTGAATTCCCAGTGAGGACAAAGCTACTGGAGCCCTCTGTCTTGACATGGAAAGGGAATTTCTCTGTAGTTTGTCACAACCTTGGCTTTTCTTGGCTCTTTTGTGGAAAACAAAAGCACCCAACGAGCAAAGACAGACAAGATTTGGTCAAGGGAAGGATGAATTTCCACAATTTGCACACTGGCACCAAACCTTTGCTTAAATCTGAATTACCACTGTGCTCTGTGTCACATCCAGCCTCCCTTGCCCATCACATTCCCAGGAGGTGAGAACCTTTCCCACCTTCCTGCCAGCCCCATGCTCTTCACTCAGGAACAGAACAGAAACCCTCCAGGCTCTGCCCCAGCTCCTCACCCACTGCTGGGTCCCTTCCTGCCGAGCTCACATCGCCCTGGCTCTTATTTCTGCTTTGGAACATTCCTGCCTCTGTCCAATATCCCGTACTTTTACCCCTGTTGGATTTCAGCCAGTTATTTCAGACGATTTCTCAATTTATCCAGATAATTTTGAAGGCTAATTCTGACCTTACCATGCTGGCGGGGCTCTCCCAGCTCTGTGTTGTCCACAAATTTAATAAACGTGCTCTCTGTCAAGGTCAGCGTGGAAAACATGGAATGGAAACAGAAGCACTGCTTAAATTTTACACCAAAATTGTCCTCAAATTGTGCTGGTTTCATCATGGAGAGAATGTCATTTCTGCCTGGAAAAATCCCAAGCTTGCAGCTCTCCCAAATACCTCCAGCTCTGCTTTGTTGCTCAGATTCGTGTCTCACCTTAAAATTAAAACAAAAAAGACCTCCCCCACAGGACTGAAGGTTTTTAAAAAGCACATTTCCACTCCCAAGAAATGGCACATAAATACTGGGGATGCCATTTCCATTGATAAGGATCTCCAAATCCCTACCTCCAGGACGAGGTAGAGCAGCCATTTTAAAGCTGCACCATTCAAACCCCCGCACGAGCCGTGGGGTTTGGGATATTCTGGGGAGCCACAAACTTCTCGTGCTGTAATCAGTTGCTTCCTAACTCGAAGCTGCCTCAAATTATAAATTGCTTTCCCTCACCGGTGCAAAATGTGGCAGCATAATGTGGTGATTGATGCTATAGAGGAAACTCTGGTACAGTTTGCACGCTCTCAAATATAATCCTGGTGCAGGTGGGGGACTGAAGCATGGGGTAAATGCAGCTGATTAGATATTTTGTCTCATTCAGGAGCCTTTTCTGCCAGCACTATATGAGTGAATGCATATTGCATGAGGGGCCTGTTCCAAAGTCCATTGAAATGGAGTGAAAGGCTCCCGTTTTTCCCTCGGCGTGCTTTGGAGCAGGGCAGAAACACTGTCAGACACACACAACAGAGATGTTGCCTTGCAGTTTGAGGGGGACTGGCTCTCCTAATGGCAAAAACAAATGTTTTCCCCGTGATGTGTGGAGCCCTTAACGACAGCAATTCCTCGGAGAGGCCCGGGATTTGCAAATATTGAATGTATTTCCATTTTGTGGGAATTGAAGGATGGAAAATTAAAGGAAGTGGCCAGGTCCTTAGAGAAGAGCTGGAGTCTTGACCTCTGCTATAGCCTGGACATGCTGGGATGCTTATCCTGGCAGCAGTGCAGTGGGGATGGGGCTGGGATCATGCTCCTCACTCCCAGTGCCATTCCTGCTTGGGAAACGCCCTTTCCTTGCACATCCAGCTTGTGATCCAGCCAGGCTGTTGTCAGTCCGGGTAGGGAAGAGCTTGTGCCACACCAAAAGGCATCATGAACTAGGAAAAGAGCAGGGGAAATACAGTGCTGGCGTTTTTGGGGTCTTTTCTGGGGACAGTCCCAGCAGGACCCTCATCCTTGACTCCTGTCCCTCAGCTGGTCCAGGAGCAGGGCCCAGGAATTCCTCTGGGAGCCCAGCTGCGAGGCGTGAGGGCAAGGAATTGCCAAGCTGGGTTGGTTTTCCTCCGCACTCCCCAACCACGGATGCAGATTTTCCTGCTTCCCGCAGAAAAACCGCTTTTCCTCGCTTGCGCTTCTGCGCCGCTGGGGAAGAGCAGCGCTGCCACTCCCGCTCTCTGCAGAGCCTAACCCGAGGCACAAAAGGCAGGGAATTTAATCACTTTTTGCGGGGATCTGAAGCCCGCAGGTGGGACGGGCGCGGGGCACTGCTGCCGAGGTAGGAGGAGGATCCTCACCCGCATCCCTGCGAGCATCCCGGGGTTTTTCAGCCCGGGGGAGGGATCAGAGCCAGCTCTGTGAGCCCTGCCGGCTTCAGCAGGGTTTGTGCCTCCCCTGAACGCGCTGCATTTATTCGGGCGGTGTTTCTCCTTCCCGTACCCCTTTTTTATTCCCTCCCTCCTCTCGCCTTTTATAGTTACGGCTTCGAGGGGCGAGGGCAGCTCGCCGGAGCCTCCGACCTCCCCTGGCAGCGCCCAGCGCCGTCGGGAGCCCAAAATTCAGCAGCACCCCGAGCCTGGGAAAGGAATAAATAACGGGATAAAGAGAAATATCCCGTTATTTATCTTTAAAGAGAACTATCCCGTTATTTATCTTTAAATCCAGCAGAACGCCAGTGCGTGGCTGGAGGTGCGGCCACCCCCTCGCAGCCCTCACCGGCGAGCAGTAAATGGAACTTTGTTCCCTCTCCGAAGGGTTTGGTTGGTTTTATTAATTTTTTTCCCCCCTCATTTGCGGGTTTCTAGCGGTGCTCGAGACCTCCAAGAGGTCTGGGCGCGGATTGCAGTGACTTCCAACCTCGCTCCGGCTCTTTGTGCCAGTTATCTGCGGCTTTCCTTCTTTTTTCTTCTCCCTCTTTCTTAAAAAAAAGCCATAAAACAGCGAGGACTATGCGGTGATTAAGATTATTTGGGTTCATTTCAGTCCTGACACGGTGCTAATAAAATAATAATTTTAAAAACCCCCCAAAAAAACTAAGCCAGCGTTAAAGGGTTTGTTCTCTCATTCGCAGAAGAAACCGTCTCACTGTGGGAATGAACAATTAACAGCATTTAAATGAGCTGAACTTGGTCCTTTTCTCCCATTGTCTTTGTGCCTTTTGAATCATCTGGAATTGGATTTTCTCCGCTGTCTATTTTCCGGTGCGCTAAAATGTTTTACATAAATCACCGGGAGCAGCCCCGAGCCGTAACCCCCTCGTCCCCACCGCAAAAAACCCAAAATGTTGTGCTCAGCCACCTGGAGCTGCTGCACGATTCCAATCTTTGCAGATTATGATTTTATTGTCATTCCCTGCCATTTTTTTATTTTTTTTTTCCTTAAAGGAAATACAGCAGAGGGACGGGGAGGGCGTTCTCTCCCCGGTTCCGTATCCGCAGGCAGTGCTGCCTTCATTAATTAAAAATGATAGCGAGGAGGAGAGCGAGCAGAGGGGTTTGATCTTTACATGGGAAAGGCAGCGTGGAACCTCTTCTAAAACCTTTTTGGCGACGGATTTCAGCTCTTCTCTCGCTCTGCAACCTCAGCAGGCTGCATCTGTATATTAAATGTATATTCATATAATTTTATTTTTCTGGGGTATATTCAATATATAAGGATATTGAATATGTAAGGGTATTGAGTATGTATGGATATTGAATGTATATGTCTATTGATTATATAAGTATATTGAATGGATAAATATATTCAATATACAAGTATATTGATTATATAACTGTAATAAATATATAAGTATATTGAGTATATAACTATATTGAATATGGCAGTATATTCAGTGTTTAAGTATACTCAATGTATAAGTATACTCAATATATAAGTATATTCAATATATAAGTATATTGAATATAGAAATATATTCAATATATAAGTATATTGATTCTATAAGTCCATTAAATATATAAGAATATTGAGTATATAATTATATTGAATATGTCAGTATATTCGGTGTTTAAGTATATTCAATGTATAGGTATATTTAATGTTTATGTATACTCAATATATAAGTATATTGATTCTATAAGTGCATTAAATATATAAGTATATTGAGTATATAATTATATTGAATATAAGTGTTTAAGTATATTCAATGTGTAAGTATATTCCATGTTATGCATACTCAATATATACTCAAGATATAAGTATATTCAATGTATAAGTATACTGATTGTATAAGGGCATTAAATATATAAGTATATTGATTCTATAAGTGCATTAAATATATAAGTATATTGAGTATATAATTATATTGAATATAAGTGTTTAAGTATATTCAATGTGTAAGTATATTCCATGTTATGCATACTCAATATATAAGTATACTCAAGATATAAGTATATTCAATATATAAGTATACTGATTGTATAAGGGCATTAAATATATAAGTGTATTAAATACATAAGTGTATTAAATACGGAACTATATGGAATACAGAAGCATACCGAATATCCAACACCAAACACCCCAGGACAGGGATGCGACACGGGAACCAAGCAGCCCGTGGCGCTCGGAGCGCTGGGCGGCCGATGCCGGGGGCGGGTTTATCGAACCGGGAGAGGCCGGCAGGGCTCTGGGGGCTCGGCCGGCGGTGCCCCCGGGGGCCGGGACGCTCGGGGCCGGGGCAGGGGCGCTCGGGGCCGGGCCCGGTTCCGCCGCCGCCGCCGCCGCACCTCAGATGAACCCGCCGGCGGCCGCCCCTGTTGCCAGGGCGTGGCGGGGAAGGCGCGCGCTGATTGGATGAGGCCGCTCCCCACCGGCCAATGGGAGGGCGAGGAGGAGGGAGGGGCGGGGCGGGGCGCGCGCCCCGGGTCCGGCCCCATCGCGGGAATCGTGAGATAGCCCCGGGAATCGTGAGATAGCCCCGGAATCGTGAGATAGCCCCGGGAATCGTGAGATGTCCCGGCCCGGGAAATCGTGAGATGTCCCGGGAATCGTGAGATAGCCCCGGGAATCGTGAGATGTCCCGGCAATCGTGAGATGGCCCCGGGAATCGTGAGATAGCCCGGGAATCGTGAGATAGCCCCGGGAATCGTGAGATAGCCCCGGAATCGTGAGATGTCCCCGGGAATCATGTGATGTCCCATTCCAGGAATCGTGAGACATCCCAGAGAATCCTGAGGCATCCCGGCAATGCTGGGCCATCCCTGGTCCTGCCCCATCCCATCTGTAGTTCTGTGAGTCTGTGATCGCTGCCATGAATCCCGTTAAGTTTTCCCCAGGTGAAGAGAAGAAATCTCCACTGTGCAGCAGCCACTCCATGATGGACAGTGATGTTTGAGGTCCTTTCCAACCCCAACCATTCCATGTTTGAGGTCCTTCCCAACCCCAACCATTCCATGTTTGAGGTCCTTTCCGACCCCAACCATTCCATGTTTAAGGTCCTTCCCAACCCCAACTATTCCATGTTTAAGGTCCTTCCCAACCCAAACCATTCCATGTTCAAGTTCCTTCCCAACCCAAACCATTCCATGTTTGAGGTCCTTCCCAACCCCAGCCATTCCATGTTTAAGGTCCTTTCTGACCCAAACCATTCCATGTTTGAGGTCCTTTCCGACCCCAACCATTCCATGTTTAAGGTCCTTCCCAACCCCAACTATTCCATGTTTAAGGTCCTTCCCAACCCAAACCATTCCATGTTTGAGGTCCTTTCCAACCCAAACCATTCCATGTTCGAGGTCCTTTCCAACCCCAACCATTCCAAGTTTAAGGTCCTTTCTGACCCAAACCATTCCATGTTTGAGGTTATTTCCAACCCCAACCATTCCAAGTTTAAGGTCCTTTCTGACCCCAACCATTCCATGCAGATGGGAAAGCAGCTGCTGGGAAAGCTCAGTTCCCGGTCCTGGAGAAAACCCACCAGGATCACGCTGTGTGCAGAGCTCTCTGAGCAGAACTTATGGATTTCTGAGAGCAGAGCTGAGCAGGACCCGCTGTTGCAGGCCCTGGCTGTAAGGCTGTCCCTGTTTGGGCTGTCAGCAGTGACAGAGCAGCAGCCAAGTCAGCAGATTTGCCTGCCTCTCCTCCTGAACCCTCTGCTGTCACCGTGCTGCCGCAGCAGAGATGGTTTTTCCTTACGTAACCCCCCAGCCATCCCCCTCCCCACAGCAAAACACCTCCTGGGTCACCAAATCCAGCCCTCTGCTCGCCAGCAGCCACAGCCCATCTCCCAGAGGGATGGAGCTCCCTCTCCAACCTCCTGGGGCTGCTGCCTCTTCTTGCCATCTCCTCCTACTCGTTGCTGTTCCTGGAAAGCCATCCCAGCCTGTCCCTTGTCAGCCAGGAGCCCCAGCCCGTGTGGGGACACAGGGATTGCCTCCCGTGGCTCGTGGACCCCTCTGGCCACCCCGGGGTGCTTTGTCACAGCTGGGGGTGCCCCAGGGGTCAGTGGCCCAGTTAACCATTAAAAATGGTTAAAATCCCAGTTAAAATGATGGGATTTTGGGGGTCTGAAAGTTGGTGGTGGACGGCATGAATCCCTGTGGGGTGCAGGGTCAGAGCAGTGACCCCTGGCTCTCCTCGTGAGTCTGGAGCATCTCCTTGGAGCTCCACGTGCTGGAATCACCCTCTGAAAAGGCAGCAGGTGCCATGTGGGCCAGCAGCAGCTCCTGCTGGAAGCCTCAGGTGGCTGAGGAGGTGTCAGGGCTGCGGGATGGCAGGAAGCTGCCCCAGCCCACCCAGCACAGCTCCCTCCTCCACTGGAGGATGGCTCTTGGCTCCATCATTTTGTTCCTGCCAGCCCAGAAGCACCAGGTCTGACCTCACCAACTCCACTTTTCAGAGCATTTGCATTCGTGGCCCATGTCCAATTTTTTTTTTTTTTAATTTTTCTCTGTGTAACCAGAGCTCATCCCTAAAGCAGCCAGTTAACCCTTTCATTTCCCTGTCCTCCCAAAGCAGAGCTGGTTTTGGTGAGTTTATATGGATTTCTCCAGAGGGTGAGGTGTGTTGGGTGTTCTGTTGCTGTTGGGGTGCATGTGGATGTGTAGGGAGAGCCCAAAGCTTGCTCTGGCTGAGTCATGGAGCAAAACCCTCCCCACATCCCCATCCATCACCCACAGCCACCTCTGGGCAGAGCCCACGGAGCCGCGTGGCCGGGGGAAACTTCAATTTCCAAGTTCCTTACGTTAAAATAAATGTAATTCCACGTAAGAGGCTGTGGGGGTGAGGAGATGGAACACAGACACACAACCTGGGGTCCTTCTGAGGAATGAGGGCAAAAGTCTGGCCTTGTTTATTCTCATGTAAATTCAGAATAAACCCAGGCGATTTTGTCATCCTGGGCTCTGACGCATTACTGTAAATCCTACTTTCGTAACTCTGCCATTATTTATGAGCCTGACTGCAGTGCTGTGTGAGATCAGGGCAGAGTTATGCCTGGTCACGTGGGTGTTTTAAGGACCACAGCTTGGACGTTTGAGTAGAGGAGACAAAGGCAATCGATCATCTTCATTTTACAAATAGGGGCGTAGGATTACATGATCTGCAGGAAGCCGGTGTCTGGTCTGGACAGGAAACCGTTTTCCTGTCCTGAAAAACTTTTCGTAGTAGAGGGGAAAAAAAAAAATCCTGTTTGATGTTTGGGGTGAAGGGTTTCGAGGGCAGGAAAATGTGATCAGAAGCTGCCCGATGAGGGTTTCAGGTTTGAGCCCCTGGTCTGCAGGGAGCAGAGGAGGGATGTGGCCTTGCAAATATTCACTGCAGGTCAGCAGCTTTCCCCTGGTTGGGGGGGTTTATGGATCATCCTGTCCATCAGTGCAGGCAGATTTTTTTATCTGTGATCAGAGGTGATCATGTGAGCAGGATGGATTCGTGCTCAGGACTTGAGGTTTTGTCTGCTGCATCATGTTCAGAGCATGAGGGAAATGATAAATAAATAAATAAATAAAAAAGGGTTTTGAGCAGGTACCTGGCAGGACAAAGGCAGTCAGACGAAGGTCACCAGACGGAAGGCTCTCTATGTGCTCTGTACAACATCACCCATTTAATCACCTTATGCCTCGACTGAGCATTCCCATCCCCTGCCCTGGCTCTGGCTGGCATTGCCCTTTGTCTTGGAGCTGCTGGGAAGGATTTCCCTCATGGCTGTGCCAGCTTTTCCGTCTCCAAGCTGCCAGCCTGCTCCTCAAAGCCTTGTGGCTCGGTGGGTTGTTGCATGCTGGTATCTGTTGCTGCCATTCAAGGACTTCCTCCTCCTGGTTTATTTTGCCATATTATTTTCCTGCCTTGAGCTGGAGGACTGAAATCACAGAGGACAAATGAAAATCCCTGCCTTTCTCCGAGGAGGTCACTTGGGCAGTGTTCACAGTGTCCCTGCCTCTCCTTAATCCCACATCTCTGCAGAGCTCCTCACCCCCTGTCTGACTTTTCCATCTCCAGCCACATCACCTGCTCAAACCACATCAGGTAAATGCAGCGCCTCAGTATCGACCCAGGAGGGGAAAATGACTTTCTAATCTGTTGGGGAGCAGTGTTTCCTTCTCAAATCAGCCTCCTCCTCCCGTGCAGAGCCCGGGAAGGAGGAGGTCTCAGCCCGTGCATTGCAGAGGAACAGCCTTTGTTGTGTGTGGGTACTGCAAAATACTTGGGAGAGCTGAGCAGGTATCTTTCAGAGGGGGAAAATTAAAAAAAAAAGAAAAGGCAATTAATTAGACTAAATAAACATATATTAGGGTTCAAAATATGCACAGCCAAAATGAAAGTCGCATTCTGGTTCATTAAATCTGAAAAGACTTCACACGTTTTAAACCTGTAATCATATTCACAGATGCAGCACCCCCTCCCCAACCTGCCCCCCACCCCCTCCCGCAGATTTCACACCTTGGGAATGGCTATTGTAAAAAAAAAACCAAAAAGAAAAGGAGCAGGAGAAGGTTTTCTGCTTCAGGGCACGGGCAGGAAAATCAGTGTTTGCTGTGGCATCTCTGTCGTGGCAGCACCGGGCTGGGTTCAGGTGCTCGAGGAGGAGGAGGAGGAGGAAGAAGCACAAAATCTCAGCTCCACTCTCCTTCCCCACCCTGCTCCCGCCCGACCCGGGGTCTCTCGCTGAGTTCCCCCCCTGCTTCCAGGCTCTCCCCCTCCCCTGGAGGGTGGGATGTTACCAGGGAGCTGAGCTGCAGAACATATGGAAACGTCATGCGTGTATATATAGAAGAGGAGCGAAAATGGATGCTCTTGGGTACAATAAACATTAGTGTATCTGCAGGGGGGGCAGAGAATTTCAGCTGTTTGCACTGCTTTGCTGGATGTTTGTCGGGGGGGGTTTCACTGCTGTTTGTGGCCATAAATGCATACATATAATTTATTTGAATTAGGAAGTCTGTGGAAGCCAGGAGTCGTTCTTTGCATGGAAATTCTGCTTTATTCCGAAGCGGCACAGTCAGAAAGGAGGATGTTGTGACTGCGTGCCAGCAGATATTTGTAAGGAGACATTTTGAAAATCTGAAGGGATCAGTGTGAACGTTTTCAAGATGTTGGGGCTTGTTCTGGGATACCTTGGTGATTCAGTGCTTTCTTCTGGCTTTAGGTAAAATGAGATCAAAATTCAGATGTTTCTGGTATGCAAAATCTCAGCAGCACCTTCATGCAGTATATATATTTTTTTTTTCTGATTTTTCTTCCTTTAAAAGAGCCAATATCTAGTGAAGGTTTCTCTCTGCCCCAGTGTGTTATTCAACAGGGTGCCAGCTCCCTGGGCTGCAGCTCTGTGCATTCTCCTTTTTCAGGGAAGCAATCCCAAGGAATTTGGTGCAGTTACTCGGGAAAGTAGAAGAGCTCAGCATTAGGTGCCTTACACAGAAACCTGGATATCATATCAGGCTTTCCATGCCTGGGTATCTTGATCAGTTTAAGCTGATTAGAAAAGCTCCTCGGTTCATTCTTGGGCAAGCTGGAAAACGATCCCTGCTTTGTATAATGAAGTATGTTATCTATCCTGCCCTACAATAAATCCAGAGCGGGGCTGCAGGGGGATTGGCATCTGGTCTAAATTAGCATTGCTCCACTGCTGTCGGTGAAGCCCTGACAGTGCTCACCAGGTGAGGATGTGGCCCATTTAGGGAGCTCCCGTGGGGTTACAAAAGCAGCATTGAGGACCACAGTTTCAGGGGAGGAAAGAAGCCAAGAAAGGAACAGGACAGCTTGCAGGGAATCTTAAATGACATTAATTGAAATCTTATCACTTCCTTCATCTTAAGGTGAACCCGGGGCACAATAAAGAGCAATTATCTGCCATCTTCCTTCATCTGTCCCAAGTGCAAGGAGGGGAAGAGTGTATCCATCACTCTTTCTGCTCTACCTTTTTTCTCCCCGAGACAATCCGATATATTTACAGGTCTTGTCACCCCTTCCAACCCCTCCTTTCATGAGAGAGCTGAACAAAAGCAGGTAAAAGCAATGGAGCTTGGAAAAGAGAGGAGATCTGGAAACTGGAACCAAGTGAAAACAGGGGCTTCAGCCCTCTGAGAAGACACTAAGGGGACTTGAGTTACCACGTGCCAGGGGAATGGCTGTGAGAGGTTTGGCTGGAGGGTTGTGAGGTGGCAATAAATAGAGCTGAGCAGAGGGCTGCTGCTCTAAAACCTGGAGCAACACTTGCTGGAAGCTGAGAGAGGCAGGGAATTCTTAGCAGCTCATGGAAATTGGTGCAGCACCCAGCATGGAGACCGCTGGCAGTTTTTCCCCCAGGTGCCCTCATGAGGTGAGATGGAGCCCATGGTCCCACGGTTTAAAGCATCAGCAGGGCAGGCAGCAATCCCTCAGCTCTTTAGGAGAGACCTAGAAGCTGGATTTCATCTTGGTGGAGCAGGAGGGAGATGGTTTATGCCCTGTCCTTTCATGTTTTCTATCCATTCTGCAAGCACAGCGAGGACAGCAGTCCTGGGGCTGCTTACTCTGCACAACCAACCCAGACTTTTGTTCAGGCAGCAGGGAGGGGATTTTCTCAAATCACAAGAGGGAAACATGACTGAAACCTTTGAGGTGTCTGAGCTGATGGCAAAGAGGAGCAGGAGGAGCTGGTCCTGCCCAGGTGTTTCCCTGGGGCTCTGCGTGGGGCCATGGTTTGTGCCCCACTCTCCCCAGCGGGTTGGAGAGGAGCAGGAAGGGGCAGTGACATCTGAAACGCCGAGTGCAGCCCTTGGAGGGAGTCGGGGTGTGAGAGGGGCAGGTTCCAGGGGCTGGCTTTGGGCTGTGTGTACAGAAACTCCAAGGCCATGTTGCTTTCTGACAGCAAATCGATGCCGCTGTAAACACGAGAACAAAGGAGCTCGCAGAGGAGAGGGGGAAGGAACACGGAAAAGGGAGAGATGGAGAACTGCTCCGCAGCCAAAGCTGGAACAATGTTGGGAAAAGCTGAATGACTTCAGCACCTATTCATTGCCTGGCCAAAGCTGGTTGCTTGCCCATTCCCAAGGCCAGCGAGGAAGTGGTGGCCTCGAGTGGCTGAGGTGTGAGGGCACCAGCCGGGAGCAGGGGGTGACCCGCCTGCTCCCGATCCCTCTCCCAGGGTTTAGCAACTGTTCAGTGCCCGAGGCCAGGGGCTGGATGAGGCAGACACTGTACATGTGCAGCTGGTTAGGGCTCAGCGTGCCCCTCCCCTGTGCAGCCTTGTGTCTCATGATGGATATCACTGGCAGGGTGAGTTCCCATTCATTTGTCCCGTGGCTTCGGCACTGCGAGCGGTTTCCATACAGATCCCGCCGGAGAGAATACCGTGGAAAAATGGGGGTTTGGGAGCCAAGATGCTGGGATGTTCTTCTTCCCAGCTCTGCAGCAAAACAGACGATCTGGGGCCCGGCAGGTCTGTTTGGGACAGGGTCTGGCTCCTGACCCAATGCTGGGGTCACGTCGGTACATGGGTTTGGGTTTAACCCATTGCAGGCAGCCTGGTGAGGGGGGCATTTAAGGCAGAATCACAGAATTGCCCAGGCCCTGTGCTGATCCACATGGCAGAAAACACGGTTTTCCACCAGAAGTGAGGCAGTGGGAATGCAGTCAGATGCTTTGCAGGTACAACACGTCACTGGAAGGCTCAGCCCTGGATGAAAGCAGGTTTTCTTGTTCGGTTAGGGTTTTCAGTTCAGCTATTTTCTCTGGTTGTCGTTGGGAAGGCCACATGGAAAAGCTTTGAGGACCCATCCAGGATGGGGAGAGGGAAATTTGGAGCACACAACTCAGCCCCTGAGCCTGCCCATCTGTAAAGAATCAGCATAACAGTGCTTAATGTACTTCCCCAACATGGCAGTTGTGGGCCTTAATTAAACTGTGCAGAGTGCTCGGAGATCCTCAGATTAAAGGCTGTGTGTACAGTGAATTACAAAAGCAAACAACATGAAATTTTCCATGTGTTGTGCTAGAGCTGTCTTCGTTTACCAGAAACAAATCATTTAATGCACCTCTTACATGGAGCTTGTTTATATGAGATGCGCCTGTTATTCCAGTAGGAGGGAAATCTGGTAGTTTTGATTATTGTTTCTTAATACTTCATCCAAAAAAAGGCATAAAATTTGAATATGATAATAAAATAATATGGTAATAAAATGGGGTTTTTAACTATGTATGTGTAGTTAGCCCTGGGAAACACTGTCAGTTTTAACAGGCCTGAAAGATGGTGGGAGGTAAATTTAATATAATATAAAAATAAAGGTAATCCCAGCAAAAGACAAGCATGGAGCAGTCGCTGGAGTCACCACAGGCAGAGACAGAACATGTTTTGTGTCCAACAATAGCAGCGTACGTGACTTGAAATGCTCTTTCCTTATAAAACAAAATACCCACTGGTTTGGCTTATTAGTGCTAATCTTCAAAGGGAGAAGCAGTGCTGAGGTTCCTGGTTCAATTCAGAAGTTCAGCCCAGCTCTGGCAGCGCTGCCTTGACAAAGTGCCATTGTTGCCCACGGCCGGGGCCGTGTGTGTGAGGTTTAACCTTCTGCATTTCCCCTTTTCTGCTGCACGAGGAGTGCCCAGAGCCGCGCGGAAAAAATGTCTCTGATGTGTGGTTTACACGTGAAAATGCTGCATTTGAACTTGCACTGACTCTGCCCAGAGTGGATCGGGTTAAATGGACTATTACAATGGCGGGAGCTCATCTGGAACTAATAATTTTTGAGGCCACCAAAAGTAAAAAGTAAAAAAAAAAAAAAAAAAAAAAAAAAGGTGGGGGGAGGAGGAGGAGGGATCCTTTCCAGTTTGGTGGCCAGTGACTAAAGCTTCTGCTGCCATCTACTGCACATGGGTGGCAGTAGGACCATCTGGGAACTGCTCGCTTTGGACTGAACCGGCCAAAAAAACAGGTTAAAAAGTGCATTATCGGTTCTGGCACAGACAGAGCTGCTTCTCAGCTCTACCCTCCCATAAGTGTATCTGGGGTCTGGCTTGGGGGGTTTTAGGGCCAGTGAAGAGCATCTGGTGGGGCTGTGCATAGGGAAAGGAACGTGGTGCTTTAATCGCTGTGGGTTTTGGGCTGTGCCCTTTGGCATTGTCACCCCTTGGGACTGTCCCCCCATGGCATTGTCACCTCTTGGCTTAGTCAGCCTTTGGCATTGTTGTCCCATGGCTTTGTTGCCCCATGGCACTGTCACCCCTTGGCTTTGCCACCCCTTGGTTTTTCTACCCTTTGACGTTGTTGCCCCATGGCATTGCCACCCCTTGGCTTTGCAACCCATTGGCTTTGCCACCCCTTGGCATTGTCCCCCCATGACATTGTTGCCCCACAACTTTGTTGCCCCATGGCTCTGTCACCCCTTGGGATTGTCACCCCTTGACTTTGTTGCCCCATGACACTGTTGCCCCATGGCTTTGTCACCCTATGGCATTGTCATCCCTCGGGATTATCACCCCGTGTCTTTGTCACCCAATAGCTTTGCTGTCCCATGACACTGTTGCCCCATGGCTTTGTCATCCTATGTCATTGTCACCCCTTGGAATTATCACCCCATGGCTTTGTTGCCTCATGGCTTTGTTTCCCCATGGTTTTGTCGCCCTATGGCACTGTCACCCCTTGGGATTGTCACCCCTTGGCTTTGTTTCCCCATGGTTTTGTTGCCCTATGGCATTGTCACCCCTTGGGATTGTCACCCCTTGGCTTTGTTTCCCCATGGTTTTGTCGCCCTATGGCATTGTCATCCCTTGCGATCATCACCCCATGGCTCTGTCACCCAATGGCTTTGTCACCCCATGGCTTTTTCACCCCATGGCTTTGTCACCCCTTGTCACTCACGCCTCGCTTAGGATTCACCACCACCACGGCAGAAGTTTTTGGCTCGGTTCTGGGGGTTTGGGAGGGGCACTGACAGACCCCTGATCCGCGGCGGGTGAGGAGGGGCTGCAGCAGGAATCACCCGCAGCACGGGCGCGGGGTGAGCAACATCTGGTTTGTCTCAGCGCGGAGGAGCGGGGCCAGCCGTGGCCCCACCCGCTGGAAGCGGCTCAGGCATTACCGTGCTTGGCCAGACAATAAAAGCAGCCTATTTATTTATGGTGGCTGGACCCTTAGCAGGTCACTGGCACAGTCTCCAAGGGCGGTGCATTCGAATCCCGCTCTGGATTTTCCCTCTTCCCATCTCTCCAGGCTGCCTTCTATTCTTTGTGCCTGCTCTCCCGGGAGATCTGGGCTTGGAACAAACAGCTCGCCATCCTTGTGGCTCTTGGTTGTGAGGTTAAATAAGTTTAGGAGGGAAAAGTACATTTGGAAATGGTGTTGATGCAGAAGAACGAGCCAAACACGCTATTGTCTTCACCAGCTCTGAGTCTGCCGTGGTAATTTGCAGGGGACAGAGACAGGCTGGCTGTGGGTTCCACACAGCTACTGCAAAGTGGAGCTGGACAGGAAACCAAGCTGGTCCCGTGACTGAACACACCACTGGGATTTGGCCTCCAGGCTTCTGCTCCTGGCTTTCTGAGGGATCCCGAGAAAGCCCTGGCAGGGGGGAAGGAAAGCTGGGTCACTTCAGAGCCAGGCTAACCCCAAAGGGGCCAGCAGCCTCCAAGGGGGAGCAGGGAGGGTGTTGGGAGAGGAGCTGCTCTCTGCTGGAGCTGGAGCAGGGGTGCTAACAAAGAGGAGATGTTTGGCCAGGGCTCTCTCCAGCCTGCGGGGTGTGTGTGCTTCAGGAGCTGCCTGGCTGCAGGGGGGATGTTCTCACCCAGAACTCGGGTTTAGGATTCATTTCACGTAGGCTGTGGTGTCTTACAGTCCCAAGGCTCTGCGTGAGGCAGTCGCCATTGAGTTCCCATTATAGCAAAGAGAGTCTGACCTATTTTCGGATGAGGGAAGCACTCTCTGAACTGCTGTGCCTCATCTTGGCTGCAGACGAGGCCTGGAGTGACCCTCTCAGCTTGGGCAGGGATGAATCCTGCCTGCTGTAACATGGAACCCAGGCCAGGAGGAACCTCCAACCTCTTCTCCATCCTCTCGTTACCCTTTGGGATCTCTCTCAGGCTTGGGGAGATACAAAACACACAGGCAGCCATTCTTCCAGCGTACAAAAGTGATTGAGAAGGGCTCACTCAAACCCCAAACCTCCATTTGGGTTCCAAATTCCTCCTTGGAGGGCATCTGCTTCCCTCACCAGCTACAGAAAGACCCAGGGGAAACAAGCCTTCCCTTTTGGCCAGGCCAGCCTGGAGATGAGAGGTTTGGTGACATGAATGTCCCTTCTTGTCCACCTCTGCCTCAGGTCCTCTGCTCTAAAACATTCCCCTCCTGTGCAGCCAGTGTCAGGTTGTAGCTTCAGGATGAATTCATGACCTCCTGCTCACTGTCTTTCCTTCTTTCCCAAACTGCTGTCTAGCTCCTTTTTTATGACCCTCCATCATCCTGGGATTCTTTCCAGCACAACCCCACGCAGGTGCTCCGAAAAATAAGAGGTCAAGTCTACTCCGTAAATCAATCCCAGGTCTGCAGAGCCAGGGGAGGGAAAATCTGCTGGGCATGACGTCAGCCCAGCTCTGAGAGTTTGAGGTTGTGTGCTTCTGGATGCCTAGAATTTACAGGAAAGAAATAAACCTCACATCCTGGAAGATGCCATTTTTCTTGCATCCCACACTTGGCAGGTTGGGAGGTTTGTGGTAGGAGCCAAGATGTTGATGGTTAGCATGAATCTTTCCTTCCCACAGACCTTCTCTTCCTTCCTTCCTTCGGCTGGGGTATCTGGGAGCTCTTGGCTCCTCCATCCCGAAATCCAGCTTGCGTTCTGCTGTGAAATATCCTCAGTTACTTCATCTTTCCAGCTGAGAAAGGCTAAACACAATCATTCAGGAGTCTGGCACAAGCACTGGGAGTGCTTGCTCAAAAGGGGAGCAGTGAGCCAGAACTTCAGCTGCTCTCAACATCAGAGCCCATGGATTCTGTGCAAAGCTTAACTCATGGTGGGAAAGGAATTTTTGCTGTATTTCCACCTGGTTTCCTCGCTCCTGCAGGCAGGATCCACATCTTCTCCTCCCTGTGGTTGCAGGAAGAGCCCCTGATGTTGTTTAGGGGGAAGAGGTGAATTTTCAGCAGTGGCAGAGTGAGGGGAGCCTGGATCCAGCTCTTGGGTGGGTTTGTGCCTTGTGCTCCATGCAAATCTCCTCCAGGAACTGCAATCTTCCTCTTGGATGGGTTCTCATCATAGTGGGGAAAAATGTTACAGGCAATAAAGGCTTAGGGTGGAAATGCTCCCTATCCATGGAAACTTGCAGGTTTTGCTAGGAGAGGAGGCAAACTTTTATTCCATTAAAGTTTTCTCGGTGACAGCGCTGAGGCTTCAGAGTCACGTCAGTTCCTCCAGCAGAAAGCAGGTGCCTGGGAATGAGGTGACACTCCTTGTACCTCCCGGGGGGGACAATCTATTCCAGCAGCACCAGGGGAAAAAAAATCAGCTTCATTCACGACCGAGGGAGGAAGGAACGACTGTTTGTTAACGTTGCCTTAAGCTAAATGTTAATGAAGTGCAACACTTAAGATGCTGCACGCCTCAATTATGTCCACCAAGATCACATGTTGCCTTTCCAATTATCTGGGCTGGGAAATGAGGACGTGTGAGGAGGCTGCTGCCTGCTCATTACCTTCCCTGCCAGCAGAAATCCTGCTGGATTTCGGCTGCTCAGGTGCGGGGTGTTCCTGCACACGCCCCGTGCAGGGGTGGGATTGTCGTGGAGATGGGTTTGAAGCACGGAAAATAACGCCTGAGGTGGTGCTGTGCAATCGTGGAGGCGAAGCTTGGACAGGTTGGAAATGGTGTTTGGTGTCTGGGGGTGTTGGTGACCTTGAGGGAAGGGACAGGCAGACGTGACTGCCTTAGGAATGAGGGTGGCACCTCCCAAAGTCTGCACAAAGCTCAATTTTCCCGATTCTCCCTGCCCGTGTCCTGTCACTGCTGTTTTCCTGGGATAGGAACAACTTCAGACTGACACAGGGCAGGGTTAGACTGGATATCAGGAAGAAATTCCTCCCTGTGAGGGTGGGCAGGCCCTGGCACTGGTGCCCAGAGCAGCTGTGGCTGCCCCTGGATCCCTGGCAGTGCCCAAGGCCAGGCTGGATGGGAATTGGAGCAACCTGGGACAGTGGAAGGTGTCCCTGCCCATGGCAGGGGGTAGAAATTAAATAATTTTTAACATCCCTTCCAACCCAAACCATTCAGTGATTCTGAAACCCCGTTAGGTTTTGTAAAACAAAACTATGTTCAGAAAAAAAAAATCTCCTTTTTCCTGCACTAGACACACAGATGCTGGATAACAATTTCAGAAACCAGAAACTGTTTTGTTTACCCAATCCATTTTTTTATTATTATCATTAAGTGGGGGGGAAAAAAATGGACAGACAAAAACTCTTTCAAAATTGTGCAATAATACATAGCAAAAATCAATGAATGAAAAAAAAAAAACCAAAACAACCAAACAAATAAAGGACACAGAGTAGCAATTTAAATAGCACAACATTAAACTTCACTTAAAGAACCTGATTCAAAGGTGACACTACCTCTATTAGAGGCTGGCTGCTTGTGGACTGATGCAGGTTTGTAAGGATTAATTAGAATGTTGCAGCTATTTCCAGGAACAAAGATGCTCTTGGGGTCCAAGAGTCGCTGAGTTATTGCACCATTTCCCTTCTCAAGTTCATTTGAAGGAGACTTGAAAGCTGTTTCAGAAAAGGTGGAGGGTTTTTTTGCTGAAAAAATGACATTTTGCTTTTCCATCAGCGAGTAGGTGAAGTTTGTCATTAAATTTACTCTGATTCCAAGCACGGAGATGCTCCCACTGAGCTCTGCCCTGCCAGGAATGGGAATTGTGCTCAGGGAGAGTTCCCTTGGCCCAGCTGGGGGTTCCCTGGTGGGTAATGTGAGAGTTTTGGTGCCTCTGGGAACAGGAGAAGTGAAATTGTGTGGTGACCACCAAGGTGACCATCAAGCACAAAGCTCCACAAGAGGTGGATGCTGGCAGCCAGCTCTGCCTGTCTGCTCTCCCCTCCCCTTCCCAGCTGCCTCTGAGCTCCCAAACATCTCCACAACTTGATCTGTGTCCCAGGAAAAGAGGCCTTTCCCGGGGCTGAGGCTGTGAGCCAGCTCTGCCTGTCTGCTCTCCCCTCCCCTTCCCAGCTGCCTCTGAGCTCCCAAACATCTCCACAACTTGATCTGTGTCCGAGGAAAAGAGGCTTTTCCCAGGACTGAGGCTGTGTCAAGGTGGGAGCACCTGGAGCAGGTTAGGGCAGGGAGAGCTGGCTCTTCTGCACATGAAATATCTGCAGGCAGGGGCTTTCTCCCCAAATTTCACCCCTCTCTGAAATCCTCTTGCAGTGTTGCTGGGGTACAAACCCCAGGGAGGCTGGAAGCTCCAGCTCCTGCGTGGGCTCTGCTCTCGCTGGGTTCAGGGAGATTTTACAGGGCTGGCAACCCACAGATGGGTTTATTCAGACTGAAAAGAGCCTTTTATTGACCTTTAATAGGTCTCCAGCCTGGGAAATGGTACCTCCTTGTCCTTTCTTGTAAAAACCAAACCCCCAACACAAAAAAAGAAAACCTCACAAAAAGCCTGAGCCAAAGCAAAAGAAGGCTCATGGTCCAAAACCTCAAGAGATTTTCGTGTTCAACCTTAGTCTTTTGTTCAAATGGACTTGAGAGTACTCATGGGCCTCTGAAATGGGTACAAACACAAATTAACTGCTGGAAGTTCCTCCTAACCAGGGTATTTTGCATGCCCTTTTTTAGTTTTCCATACAGATCCAAACATTTTACTGGGTTCCTATAAAGCAAACTCAAATCACCTCCCGAAATTTAGGGTAGCAAGTCATGTCACGTCACAAAAGGCTACTGAAACGAAACCAGAACAAAATATACATCCACATCCACGTACCATATTTACAGCAGAACCCTCCCACCCCCTGTATGTCTCTGTGAACAAGATTCCGTGCTTCAAAAGTTCATAAAAATATACAATTTACCCCAGAACTGCACCGGGTACTCCCCACCTGGAGCCCAGACTCCTCTATCTCTATATATAAAATACACTAGCCCTGTGAAAGTTGCTTTGCTGAGAGCACAGTGGTGATTTTTGCAGTGAAGGGGAGGGTTGGGGACAGCTCTGAGTGACAGCGCTGTCCCCACAAGGGCTTTGCAGTGTCCCCAAACCCCTGGGCACGCAGGGGTGGCTCCACAGAGGGCTCTGCTCTGCCCAAACTGTGTTTGAAAGTTAGATTTAACCAGGAGTCTTGGGTTTTGGGTACAAAATGCTTTGCTCTGCACGAGTGTCCCCGAGCCAGGAGCCTTTCAGAGTGGCCAGGAGTGAGCTGTCCCCCAGGTGATGCTTGGAAATCTCCAGCCAAGGGATTTCTGCAGGATATAAAGTGGTTACAAGGGTCCCCCTTGGCATCTGGCTGGGCAGAGATGGGCTAGAATCTAAATTCTGCTCTTTTTACTGCAGCAGGATTTACCCTGAGGGAGTAAAATATCAGAATTTAACCACTCCTAACCCTTACCAGAGAGGCACCAGATTTTGGGATGCTACATTGTAATTTTCAGTTAACTGTGCTAAAAAAAATTACTTTATAAAGAAGGGGTTAAATACTCCTTATCTCTGTTTTTTAGGTTTCCTCTCCTGCATAAAATCTTTTGATTTATGTTTTTGAGGCTGGTTTAGCCTCTGGGTCAGAGTCTGGTCTCTCTGTGTAGCTGTAACTCCAGGCAAATTGAGCTCCGTGTGCTGGGTTGATTTTCCTCCAAAGTTCAACTCCTGAACAGCACCTGCTCCACTGACAAGCTAAAAATATTGCAACTCTGCGAGCTTGCTGCTACTTACAAAAATCTGATTCTAGTTTGGTCCCAGCTTTGGTGGGGAGGAAAAAAAAATCTGTCACCGGGAATGCTAACAGCAGTAATTGAAAATAGAGTCAGTATTTCTCTAGAGTATCAAACCATCCAGACTTCAACTTTTTTTTATATGTTTTTCTATTGTGAAATTAAATGGATCAGTCACGTATCAAAACATAGTTGGCCTCTCTCGTTTCATCTGTAGGAAGACTGCAATTATAACTTAATTTACACAGCAAAAATACCTTTGTTTTTCACAAAAACAGTGTGACAAGACAGTGTGCTGCATTTCCTGGTGAGAAGTTTTGCATATATCGAGCACAGCCAGGGGAGAGCCCTGAACATCCTCTCCTGTCGTGCCCCTGGGTTGGCAGGTAGTGGTGAGGTTCACATTTTTTGGTGAAATTCACATTTTGCTGTCACAAAATCAAAGCTCCAAACAGTGGCAAGCAGACTCTTTGCATTTGGCTCTGCAGCCAGTGTTGTGTCTGCTGGGAATGTGAGATGAGAAAATAACATGTATGTGTGTGTGTATATTTATATTTTTTCCAAAGCTGCAGGTAAAACTACAGCTGCTTTTAGGAAATTCCGACGAGGGAGCATCAAATCCCTGCTGTGGGCTAAATTAATTTAAATTTTCAGTAATTACTGCTCCGTGTGAGTGTGGAAAATCTGGATTTGCACACACTGGAGATTCCCCCTTCCGTCCCACCACCGTGCTGGCATCTGAGGGAAGCTCCACGGAGGAGGGGTATCCTAAAAATACCTGGAAAATCAGTTTTAAGGTGCAAGTGGTAATTTTTTGTTCCAGTGATGTGGTGAGTGTAAGCTCCAGATTAATTAAGCCAGGTTGTAAACTCTAGATTAATTAATTAAGGGTTTGGGCAGCACATCTTGGTGTGGGGATATTTTTGACTTCCCACAGCAGCAGGAAGCCAAAAGTCACCCCTAAAAAAAATGAGCTGCTGTACTTTAAGGTTGCTCAAAGATTGGGTCTTTAAAAGGGAGAAAAACTCTGTGAAAATGAAGGTTTTTATTATCGTGGCAAGGACAACGATGGGGATGCCAAGATACGACTGCCTTGCAAGATAAAGTGGCACATGTTCTACACAAGAATGTGTACAATGTCTGACGACTCTGGAAATCTGTTCCTCAGCAGATTTCCCAATAAATTAACACAACAAAAATACTTTCATATAAAACAAAGTCCAAAGGATTTTTTTTTTTGTCCTAAAGTAAAAGCAAAACCTTCAGGGACTATATTATCTCTCTCTACATATATAATCTCCTGAATTTTTCTTTTTTTAAATAAATTTATTCTTGTCTTAGAAAAATAAAATGAGTAGCCAATTTAGTCAACGGAAAATATCTCACAGACTTAAAAGCATGCCCAGCAAGCATAGCCTTGTAAGACTAAATTAATGTTAAATCAAAGCAATTTGTTACTCAACCAACCTAGTCTGCAATTCACAGTTGATTACTACAAAGTGTATTCTTAAAATTATTATTATTTTTTTCTTTTTTTGGCCCATATAAAAATAACGTATTGCAACTCAAAGTGCATTTTTAAAATAAACAATCAACTATTTTTATCAAATAAAATATTTACACCATTTGGTTTTGTACAGTCAGAAATGCGCTTCAGGCGATGACCATGGGGACGTCGTCTGAAAATCCAGTTATCATTGGGGCCTCATCGTCCTCATCTCCTGCAAAACAAACCCAAAACAGAGCTGATAGAGGGCACTTAAAAAATCTGGGTTTTATCCTCAGCACTTTAAAATCTGTTTTTAAGTGATTTGCATTGGAAGGAGGGGTTTAATTTGATAAAAATATTGGTCGGGAAAATTTTGGGGGTTGGACTTGATGATCTCGAAGGTCTTTTCCAAGTTTAACAACCCCATAATTCTGTGATTTGTACTCTGAGATCAAACCCATAGAGGTTGTGCTACCACAGTGGCCCAAGCCAGATAAAATAATTAATTCTTGCCCTGATTTCACATCCTCAATTCATTTTTTTAAGTGATTTACATTGGAAGGAGAAGTTTAATTTGATAAAAATGTTTAGTTGGGAAAACTTTCACCAGTTGGGCTTGACCTTAAAGATCTTTTCCAAGTTTAACGACTCTGTAATTCTATGACTTGCGCTCTGTGATCAAATCCATAGAGATTGTGATGCCAGAGTGGCCCAAACCTTGATAAAGAATTAATTCCTGCCCTGATTTGACATCCTCAGTGCATTTCTAAGTGATTTGCATTGGAAGGAGAGGTTTATTTGATAAAAACGTTTTATTGGGAAAAGTTTTGGTGGTTGGACTTGATGAGCTTGAAGATCTTTTCCACGTTTAATGACTCTATAATTCTATGATTTGCACTCTGAGATCAAATCCATAGAGACTGTGATGCCAAAGTGGCCCAAACCATGATAAAAGAATTAATTCTTGCCCTGATTTCACATCCTCAATACATTTTTTAAGTGATTTACATTGGAAAGAGAGGTTTAATTTGATCAAAATATTTGGTTGATAAAACTTTTGGCACTTGATGATCTTGAAGATCTTCTCCATGTTTAACGACTCTGTAATTCTATGACTTGTACTCTACGATCAAATCCATAGAGGTTGTGCTGCCAGAGTGGCCCACACCAAGATAAAGAATTAATTCTTGCCCCGATGTCACACCCCCAGCGCTGTCCCCAGATGCCACCAGGGGCCACGTACCCAGATCATCCCCCGAGGAGAAGATGGCCGAGCCCAGGCGGGAGCTGTAGTGGCTGTTGGCGAAGGCAGTGAAGCTGTTCTGGAGCCTCCTGTGCCTCATGTAGAGCACCACAAAGCCAATGCCCAGGGTCACCAGCAGCAGGAACAGCACGGGCACCACGATGGCAGCCACGTCCGTGGCCTGGCCCGATTTGGTGGCTGAGGAGTCTTTACCTGGTGAGGGAGGGACACAAGAGCTGTTTTAGCACATCCGTGTCGCAATGAAACGATGTGGATGTTGGAACTCCAAGGTAAGAAGAAGGGAAAAGAAAGGAAGTTTATTTCCTGATTCCAATATTTATAGATTTTCAGAAGTGACAGTGGATTGGAGGATGAAATTGCCACCTCACCAATGACACTGGACAAACCAGCAGTCCGTCAAATTTCTCCTCCTCCAGAGAGGAATGTAAAAACAATCATTATTTACATAAAGTTGCGTGAGAAACTCCATTACAAGAACGTAAACATCAGAGAAGAATTTAGAAGAACAGGGCGACACATCCCTAAAGAATTTATAAATCTTCCCTGAGTGTTTTTTAAGGAGGATGAGGAGGAAATAGGGACTCACCTGTTCCCAGCTCGTCGTAGAGGAGCGTGGCTGGCTCCCCACACATCTGCCCCCCGTACAGGCACCGGGCCTGCACGCTGAACGAGTAGTTGTGGCCTATCTTCAGGTTGGACACCTTGAAGAAGTTCTCTGTGGTGTTGCCCAGGTAAGCTGTGATGTTCATCAGGCTGTCAAACATGTGAATCTCGTAGCCCTGAGGGAAACGCAAGCCCCAAGTCACTCAGCTGCACAGGGCGGGTTTGCTCCTTCCAAAAGGGCTTGGAAATTTGGTTTTCCTCCTGGATCTGGCTTTGATGAACCCTGCTGGGCTGTGAACTGGTTGGGAGCAATGTGGAGCCTCCTCCAGGGAGCCCTACTGGTGTGCACTGACCTTGGCCAGTTCAGGAAGGAGAGATTTCTCTTCTGCCAAGTGACAGGATGAGAGGACACTGCCTCGAGCTGTGCCAGGGGAAGCTCAGGTTGGGCATCAGGAGGGATTTCTTCACTAAAAGGGTTGTTAAACATTGGAAGGGCTTGGCCAGGGAGTCCCCATCCCTGGGGGTGTTCAGGAAACAACTGGAGGTGGCACTCCGTGCTCTGGGCTGGGGACAAGGTGGGGATCAGGCACAGCTTGGACTCAACCTTGGAGGTCTCTTCCAAACTAAATGACTCTGGTTTGGTTTGTCTGGTCCACTCTGTCCTTAGCACCCACCCCAGCACAGAGTCCAGCAGGGTGAGGGCTTTCTTGGTGCAGTTTTTTCCCTGCCCATGCTCTGACAGACAACATTTCAAAGATTTTCTATCCAAGTCTGAATAACGACAACTTCCAGACTTCCTGGTATGGCAGAGCAGTGTCCTATTCTCAGTCCTTTCACACAGGGGACAACTGTCCTTTTCTAGCAGGCTAATTATGCTCCTAAAAGGTGACTGATTGGATCTATCAGCTTCAGAGCCTCAGCCATGACATGAATTTTAGTGAAGCCTTCTAGAGGGCTCACCAAGGACAGGATGGATTTCAGAGCCTGTGAAAGGAGCCTTGCAGTGACTCTGCTCCAGGATTTTCTGTAGGACAGGAGGCACAGCAAAACTTACCCGGCTTTCATTGAAATTACTTTCCTTCAATGCCAAACTCTTCCAAAAAAGCAGAATATGGTCGTTTTCAGTGATGATTTTTAAGGCGTCCGGTGCAGAGAGGGGGACTGCAAATGGGAAAAAGAGGCAGCAGGTGAGGTTGTAGCACTGGTGGCACTTTCCTCTTACACAAATGGAGTAAATTCTGAAAGTTAGTGGGGTTTTCTAGGGATCAGCACAATGCTCTGCTTGGAAAAGGGATGTGCTGGAGGAGAGGATGCTGTGGTGTGGAAGCTGGGGGGAATTTTTCACTGGTAGGGCTGTAATGGTACTTGGTGATGGGTACACAGCCAAACTGGTGTCTTTCCCATCTCCATTTATCAGGAGGAAAACATTGGATATCACTTGAGAAGCTTCCTCCCCACTGCTGTTGTCTGGGGATGTAACCACCTCCCCTGGGAGGCCTCCCAAAATTGGGCTTTGACTGTGGGAGAGGACCAAGAGCTGCAGGAACATTTCTGCAGCTCCAGGCAGCTCATGGTGGGTGCTGTGTCCCTCACCTGTGTTGATCTTCATGCTGGATTCCTTGCTCATGTTTCCCAGCTGGACAATCACGTGGTATTTCCCTCCTGGCTCCAGCTTCTTTATGGTGTACTCCACCGTGCTGTTCCGGCTTTTCACTTTGTAGATTTTATCTGTTTTCCTCACCAAATCTTTAACTGCCACGGCATAGAGCTGGAGGGGGAGGAAATGGATGGAAAAAATCTCATTTTCTTGCAGAATTTCAGCTAAACAGTGGTAGGACATTAGACAGGGCGGGTAAAATTTGCTTTAAACCAAGGCTGAGCTTTACAGAAAGCCTGGGGAGCAGAATTCCAAGCCTCTCTCTGGATCTCTGCCCAAAATCAGCATTTAGTGATACAGAAAATGCATTTAGTGGAACAGATGAGAGCAGGAGGAAAAGCTCAGGGTGTATTTCTCAGTGAATCACAAGGATGCAACACAAACCTCTGCCCTGTCAGAGTTTCCAGCTCTGCTGGGAAGGTTTATACCTCCAAACCTTTGCTGTTAAAGTCTCTGGAGCAGAATGGGAGGGGAAAGCTTGCTGAGAAAATGACTGGCCTTCAATGGAGCGAGACCTGAGTGTATTCCAGAGGGGCAGAGAACAGAACTGGGCTTTGTTGAGGCAGGAGGCAGAGCCCCAGCCCAGCCTTGCCCTCCTGGGCAGAGCCAAAGCCCAGAAAGGTGTTTTGGCACATGCCCAGGGCTGGTTTTAGACTTGGTCAGAACAGATACCCCCGACCTGGCTCTTTTTAAATGTTACACTCCTAAGCTCATGGCCAGCAGGGAGGAAACGAAGATGTTGGAGGTGTCCGCACTTTGACGACAATTTTATGCGGAGCATAGGCCTGACCTCGGGCTTTCTCCAGCAGAAGAAAGGCGAGGATCTGTGTTTGAGGCAGGATTTTGTGTGCACAGGGCCAGGAGGAGGCTCTGTGAGGCGTTATTACCATGTCCTGGTCGGGTGAGTCGTAGGGCGATTCCCACTTGATGACGGCGAACGTCTTCCCGGTGCGCACGGCGTGCAGGTGCCGCGGCGGCAGCCGGTTATCCGGGATCATCTTCACCACCACGTAGTCAGAGGGGGGCCCTTGGTAGGGAGACACCACCCGCACCTGGGAGGGAGGCACAGAGGTCAGGGCAGCGTCCTGGTGGAGCCAGGGGGCGGGCAGAGGGCGGAGGAGGAGGAGGGGAGCCCACCAGGAACAGGTACTGCTCGTCGCGCTGCACCAGCACCGTGGCGTTGTGCGCGCTGGTGGTGCTGTTGTGGGGGCTCCTGTACAGCTCCAGGAAGGACGTGGCGTAGAAAATTCCATAAACCTGAGGAGGAAAAGCACAGCAGGGATTGGCACGGCCCACAGCATCCCCTGGCTGTTGTGGGAAATGGATTTGTAGAAAGTGCTCAAAGTCTGACAGAAGTTTTACGTGGTGCGTATCTGTATGGAAACTTGGAGATAGGAAATGCTGACTTAGAAATGGCATGGGATAGGATGGATATGGTTGAGAGAGAAATGGAGCTAGAAACAGATATTGTTGAGAGAGAAATGGAACTAGAAACAAGTTTTAAGGGATAGGATGGATATGGTTGAGAAAGAAATGGAGCTAGAAACAGATATTGTTGAGAGAGAAATGGAACTAGAAACAAGTTTTAAATTATGGTTTTGTAAGTAAGACTAGATACTTTGGAGAAATGTTGACTTAGAAATGTCATGGAATAGGACAGATATTGTTGAGAGAGTAATAGAACTAGAAACAAGTTTTAAAGGATGGTTTTGTAAATAAGACTAGATACTTTGGAGAAATACAGCTGTGGAAGATGTACTGTAGCAGGATTTACGAGGGGTAATTTTAGATTATTGGTTTTAAGGTATTTACAGTATGGTGTGGTAAAAGCTGATAGGTTAAGAAACACAATGTATTGCAATTAGGAAATAGACTTCTCTCAGACTTTGAGAATTTTCTACAAATTCTTTTCCCACTGGCTGTCACATTTTAGGGGCGTGAAGCAAAGACCCTTTTCCCTCTGGACCCTTTCTCCTGCTTTTCCCTCTGTCTTGGCCAAGTTCAATCTGCCCATTTGCCTTTGAACTCCCAACCCAAAAACCCTGAGCTCAGCTCAGGTAACAGCAGTTGATTCAAAGGCTGCTGGAGCATTGCTCTCTCTGTGTTTGAGCCACTTCTCACTGCAACAAACAAACAACAAGCCTTGCTTTGCTTCTGTTTAAATGGTTCTTCCCCTCATTATCCCCAAAATTTTCAGGGCCTTGGAATTCAATCCAAACAAATTGTCCTGATTTCAGGGGTTTTGTGTGCTGCTCTGAGGCTGAGCTGCAGGGTGGCTGCTGAGGGAAGGGTTGGTGCCTTACCACATTCCTGGGGCCAGTCCAGCTGCATTCCACGGCCGTCTGGTTGATGGCCTTGGCCTTGAGGCTTGGGGACACAGGCCTGGTGCCACTGGTCACCACATGCACAAAGGACAGAGGGCTGTCACCCAGCTCCGTCTTAGCCCAAGCAGAAATTTCATAGGGGGTGTGTGCTGTCAAATTGGCCACTGAGCAAGAAGAGAAAGGGGCATTGTCAGGGGAGGCAAAGCACGGCAAGGGCAGGGTGGGAGCACGAGGGAAGGGTCAGCATCACAAACAGACAGGAGCCTGCCTCTCCTGGGCTGCACTTTCATGACTTTGCAGTAATTTCCTTTATACAGAAGCACCTGAGACTCTGGAGTCCAACCCAGCCTTTTCTGTGCCCGGATGATTTCACATATCCACACTGAGATTTTCCCAAACCAGAAATGTGATTAACAGGGACATTTGCTGTGTGCAAGCCCAAGGAATCCTTGTTCTGTTTCTACTCCCTTTGGCAGATTAAAAATGGAACAACAAACAAAACCCCATGTGATGAGAAAGGACTAGTGCAGCTCTGGGGGTAAATCCCAAATCTGCTTGAAATCCCCAGGTCCTCAGAACAGAGAATTTGCTGCTTTGTCCTGTCCAGATTTAAACAGGATTGTTTAAACAGAACTACTAGTAGCAAAAAAGAAACAAAATAATCCTATAACTTCTCATAAATCCTTATGCTTGGTGTTGAACAAAGCAAAGCTTTCTATATTGAGCAGAATTTACCTTTTTGGATGGACTTTTCTCCTTCTATGACCAGAGTCCTTTTTTCCTGCCTGTGGGTATCGAATGTCCAGTAGATGTTGACCACGTAGCCACTGACCTGTCAAGCCCAAGGACACAGAGCCATCAGCTCAGCTGATGCACACAGGGAACCAGGGCTACTGTCAGACCCCTGACAGTCCTTGCATTGTATTTTCCATCCCAATTAAGAGCCCCGGGGCAGTTTGGGAGCAGGAAGAAATGATTTGGCAGGAAATAACTGGTAATTGCAATGCTTCAGTGGGTGACAGCTTCTCCCAGCCACTATTCACCATTTCCCCAGCTCAGATGGAAAGGGGAGAACTCTTACCTTGATATTTGTGGTCATTTTTAGGCTGAAACTTATGGAGTCCTCACTGTAGCTCTCAATGTGGATGACAGGGGGAGGAATGACTGGGAGGAAAGAGAGAAAAGACCTGTTAGTACAGCACAAAGAAATAAAAATATTTCTTGAGAGGGGACAGATAAAATACAGCTTTTTGTGTTAACACCCAGCTCCCAGAACAGGATGCCCCGACCTGCCTAAGACATGTCCCCCTCAAAGACACTGACATCATTTTTAACTCCAGCACCTAAAAGCTGCTTTACCTGTGCCTTGCTCAGTGCAGGCTGGAACTGGAGGGGTCTGGGCAAAGGGATTTCCCTCTGAACTCAGCAGGGTGAGCTCCTATCCCAGGAGCTGCTGAGGGAGGGCAGGAGCTATCTGTGCCAAGCACTCATGCAAAACCTGAAGTAAAAGCTGTTTCTGTTCTTTCTACCTGTTTTTCTAATCATCAGGTAATTCACATGATCTGAATCCTGCACTTTGAGGAGCCTGGTGTTTTCTTTCCCTTCTTTCATCTGACAAATTAGCAGACAATTTTGATGCAGGGACATGAATTTGGATGAAAAACTTGGCATGAATACAAACGACTTCAAAAGGCTTTTCTTAAAAAAAAACCCAAAAAACAGGTTGGGAAGGAAATGATTTACTGTGCTGTTTGAATTTATCTGCTGTTAGACTGTGATGTGGTGATAGTTCTTGGGAGCTGTGGTTGTTTTTTATGGTCTAAACCTGCAGAAGGAGCCACAATAGTTATGACCTAAGAGGGAGAAGGATGAGCCAGCATCCTTTTAGAGTCAGAGTGATGGAGCTGGTAATTTCTTATCTATCTGGAGGCAGAATTTGGCCTACAAAAGTCTGAGGGAATCTGTCTGCAGCCTTGGAGAGAGGGGACAGGCTCTTGCTCAGTTCCAGGGCAGCACACCCATCCCCTGTGCCACAGGGCTCAGAGGAAGAGGCAGTGACCCCTCCAGAGATGCCACTGAACTCTGAGGCAGCTCAGGATGAGTGAAAAAGTCACTTTTTACAGGTCACTTTTAACAGCAAAGCTGTGAAAGGCTCAGCAGGGAGAATAAAGGCCAGGGAGATGGCTCTGGATGCTGCTGCTGATGTTTCAGGCTGATCCTCTGCCTTGTTGTCACCTTCTCTGAGCTGACCCAAACAACAACATTTACCTTTGCCTTTGACCGTGGTTATGGACTTGGATTCACTCCAGTTTCCCACCCCTCGGCTGGTTACTGCAGCAACCTTTGGAAAGGAGGGGGATGAGGGAACATGAGCAACATTTTACAGTGCAAACAGAGAGGGGAGGTGAGAGCAAGGTTACAGACCTGGCAGGGCTCCTGGGAAAAGGACTTGGAAGCAAACAATAGCTTAATTACTTGGCAATAAAATGCTTAATGCAGAGATAAAGCCGACTGCTTAAAGTCAATTAAAAGAATCTAAGAGGAGGGAGGTGCAGCCTCTTTGCAGATAACTACTCTCTGATGAGATCTTTGAGGAGTCCATCGAGATAAGGAGCTGGGGACTCCACGGGCCATAAAATAGGTGAGAACCACACCAGGGAAGAACATGCAAGCCCTGAAATACTTCCAAAGATTTATCTGGGGATGGATTATATTGGGAAGGAATACCAGGGGAGGAAAGCCTCCAACCAGCTGAGAGAATAACACAGATTTGGAGGAGGGGATTCATCCCCCCTCGCAGTGAACTTCCCCAAGAACTCAGGAGGATGGACAATGGCAAAGCACTCATTTCCCAGGGCTCACTGTGCAGACTTTTCATTTCCTCTTCTTATTACTTCTGTCTATAATTACCCAGCCTCTCCCCAGTGCAGACATTCCCCACAGGCAGATCTGCTTCTTTTCCCACTGATACACCAAGGCCCAAATTTATCTCTGGCCCACATCCAGTGCAATTGCAGTGACATTGGAATGGGCAATTAACAGGGAGGATTTTGTAATCCAGCCTGGCCTTCTGGGACAAAGGAGCAAATCAAGGGCCTTGGAACTACAGATATTAGCAGTGGTGGTGTGGGTTGGCATTAAAGGGCAGCGCTTTAGCAAGATTTTTTTTTTTTTAACATGACGTTTTTTTAGCAAGTTTTTGGCTGTGCAGGACTTAGGCCACTCAGGAATGAGAGCTCACTTAGAGGGAGCTTTGGAAATACTCACTCCGAGAGGGAGCTTTGGAAATACTCTGAGAGAGAGCTTTGGAAATACTCACTCTGAGAGGGAGCTTTGGAAATACTCACTCCGAGAGGGAGCTTTGGAAATACCCTGAAAGAGCTTTGGAAATACTCACTCTGACTGTGTAGAGAATGTTGACCTGCAAGTTCTTGATCTCAGTGTAGTTTTTGGTGGTTCTGAGGGATGACCACTCCTTGGATCCACTGCTGCTGTATTCCACCTAGGAGCACCAAAACAAGGCGTGAGGGCCCAAAAATACCACAGGTCAGCAGGTCCCTCTGAGACAAAATGCCAGCAGAAAGAAGCACGACATCTCAGAAAGGGAGAAATTAACAACTCGAGGGCTGTGGTGCTGCCTACAGCATTTCTCCTCCCAACTTGCCTGATGCTCCCAGCAGATTTCCTCCCCAAAATATCCCATTCCAGGCCCACCCCCGCTGCAGCTGGTGTGTGTGCTGGTGTCCCCACGCCACCCAGCTGGGCTCAGCCCCCAAGGGCAGCAGCACTCACGATGAATTCCCGGATGAGGCCGTGGGCGTTCACGGGGGGACTCCACCAGCCCATCACCACACCCTCAGCTTCCTTCTTCAGGGAGAGCTGGAGATTGAGGGGAGCATCTGGTACTAGTGAGAGAAAGAGGAATATTAGTGACAGTCATAGTAATGTGCCCAGAGCGTGCGGGGAAAAGCAGCATCTCCCTGAAAAATCAGGACAAAGGGGTGGGTGGCCCTTTCTCCCCACACAATTCTAGTTCTGGAATGTTCTGCCCAGGGAGGTGGTGCAGTCACCATCCCTGGTGTGTTTAACAAAGCCTGGATGTGGCACTGGGTGCCAGGGTTGAGTTGAGCTGTTGGAGCTGGGTTGGACTCGATGATCTTGAAGGTCTCTTCCAACCTGGTCATTCTGTGAATTCCCAAGCCCATGGAAAGACCCTTTTTGTTCAGAGCAGGGATATCTCTACTTTTCAGTCCTGTGGCATTCACATTCTCTGAAAAAATTTCTTTGTCCAGGATTTTTCTCCTGGGAAGATGAGAAGCCTCAGAGAAAAGGAAAACAATTCTCATCTCATTTGCTTCTCCTGTGTTTTGCTCATGTGGAATGTGTTTGGAGATTGTTTACCCACAAGTGATTGTTTCACTGGATTCTGGTGTGAGTTGCTTTGGCTCTTTGGCCAATTACAGCCAAGATGTGTCGAGACTCTGGAAAGAGTCATGAGTTTTCATTATTATATTTTTAGCATTCAGTATCCTTTCTGAGTTCTTTAGTATAGGACAGTATTTTTTACGATAATATAGTATCATAAAATAATAAATTAGCCTTCTGAGAACACGGAGTCAGACACTGACTCCATTCCAAAGGCATCATTCCCGCCTTTGTTGGGGCATTCCCTGCAAACACAGCACAGCCCAAATCCCCACAGATGTGCCAGGCACTGGAGGGAGCAGCAGCTGTGCTTACGTCCTTCGGGCGCCCGCAGCGTGATGAAGTCGTTGGTGTTGTAGACCCGGCTCAGGCACTGCACCTGCACCTTCACCTGGTAGCTGCAGTCGGGCTTGAGGACTTTCAAAACGCCGTTGGTCTTGTTGCTGTGGGTCTCCAGGATCTTCCAGATGCTCTCACCGACCATCCTGAGGGACAGAGCCACACGCCTCCAGTCAGGATGGGCTTTTTTAGCACAGGACACAGGGATTTGTCCCGAAAAATGGAACCATTTTAAGGGGTTGTTGCTCATTTTGGTACAGCCACACCACCAGTCTTGAAAAGATGCCACTGGAAAGCCTGAACTAACCATGACTTGGTGACTTATAAGCCCCTGACCTTTTCTACAACTCTCGTGCTCAAATTTATTCTCTTTGTTCTTGCTGTTAATGGTCCCACAAACACAAGACCCAAGTGGAAAAAAAAATAATATAACAACTTTACTGAGTACACAGTCAAGGAGGAAACCAATGCAGTTTGTCCCAAATGCCCTCTTTGTGCACCTATTTTGTGTCTCTTTTGCTCCCAAATATTAAATTTTCCAAGCAGAACTTGATTAAGGAGCTCTGAATGTTTCAGGGCTGATTCTGTGTGGTTCTCTGCAGTAAACACAGGCACGCCTGTGCTCATGCTTGGCCTCTTTACCTGCTACAACAGCAGGGGAGGGATGATGTACCTGTAGTAGATGTTGTAGACACAGGAGGTCGAGGACATCCTTTTTGGCCGAGCCCACGTCAGGGTGACATCACCAGAGAAATCAGCTGTCCACTGCAGGTTCTGGACCTTGTACACGATTGTGTCATCTGAGCAGAGAATGGGAAAAGTGAATTTGCTGCAGGGAAACAAGCCCTGTGCCCAGGAGAGAGCCAGGAGTTTTGTTTGTAACACCAACAGCAGGGGAGGCAGGAACAGCACTGACTGAAGGGGTGTCTGCAGCACTTAAATGAGATGTGTGATTTATCAGCCTGGGCTCACAGAGGGCAGCTCAGAGCAGGGATTCACCCCTGCTGCTCGTAGTTCTACCCAAAATGTCTTCATGCTGCATCAGTCCCCTTTCCCCTAAGGAAAGATAAAGTGTGGCTGTTGATAAAATACTGGGCATTTTGGAAGTGTGTGAGTGCAAACTGCCCAGTGTCACCCTTCTCCTGCTGTGACCAGTCTGTGCTGTCCCTGTCACCACCCAGGGCCTTTCTTTGTGTGTTTCCCCTTATCACATCTTCTGCTCAGCAGCAGGACCAAGCAAAGGCTGGGAATTCAAGTTTGGGGCTTGCCTGGACACAAACTCTGTGGCTGAATCACTGCCTGACCTTCACAGAGGCATTTAGGGGATAAAAGCACCGTGGAACCCAGCCCTGGCAGGGCTGGGAATGGGAGGTGCTGATCTGAAATGCCCCAAATCCGTGCCCTGCTCCCACCAGACCCTCCCAGCTCTCTCTCTCTGTGTGCCCAAATCCCTCTCTCTTTGGAGCCCAAATCCCACTGTTGTGGTTTGGCTCTGCTGGGGTGCTCAGCTTTGGTGCTGAACAGAAACCAAGCAGAGCAGAGGCAAATTGCTGCTGTTTTGCTTTCCCTAAACAGCTGGAATTAAATCCAGCAGGCACGTGGGGCCATGGACAGCACGGCAAGGCAATTTTTCCAAGGGAAAAGAGATGGTTTTTCCTTGGTGTAGCAGCTGAGTTGTGCATCTCAGCAGCTCCTTCCCCCTCCCCTGAACCTGCTAGCCTCTCCCAATCAATATTTAATTAAAGAACTGAACCTGATTGATGCCCAGCCCCCCCAGCAGTTCGGTGGGGGAGCTGCTGAAGCTCATGGCTGGCTGGAGGCAGTGATCAATCCCTGTTATCAGCCCAGGGTGGGCTCTGTCCCTCTGCCCCCACAGGGCCACCAAGGGACACCAGGGCACGTGCCACATCCCCCAGGGTCACCTTGCAAAGGAGGGCAGAGCAGGAGACTCATGTCACCTGTGGGCTGTGTAAAATAGACAGCTTTGCTCCTATCCATCCTAAAATGATTTTTTTTCCCCTTTGTCTGAGGCTGCCGGAAGACAAATTGTCAGTGTAGAAGCTGCTGGGAAGTTTGTCCCAGCTGCTGATAAATGGGTGAGGAGGCAGCTTGGACAACTGAGCAGAGGCAGATAAATCAAGGATGTTGGGAGGGAAAGGTCACATACCCAGGAGAGCAGGTCTGTGTGCTGACAGGGAGCAGGGAGCGCGGGATGGGAGGGGGCTGCTGCTCACCTGTGCAGTTCCTCTCGTCACTGCTGTCTGAGCAGTCCAGGTACCCATCACAGCGCTCTGTCAGCAGGATGCAGGCCTCCCCATCCTCACACCTGAAGCCACTGGGGCACGACAGGCTGCTGGGGGTAGCTGAAAGAGGCAGAACAGTTCAGGACTCGAGGCAGGGAAGTTCCCTCGGTAGCACTGGAATGTTTGCAGGTCAGGGATGGAGCTCAGGCTGATGTGTCAGACACTGGGGTGTCTCCTTCTGGCTGCACCTCCAGAAGAACCTGAAGCTCATCCCATGAAAAACAACAACTGGACTTCTAATGGGAATAGCACCATGGCTTTTTATCCTTTTTAAAATTTTTTTCTGTAAAGGATTTCTGTTTTCTGTTTTTTTTTTCCTGCAGGGCTTTCCCCAGCAATCAAAGCCTCCTCAGAGGCTTCCCAGGGGAAAGCTCCAGGTGTGACCCCGTCCCTGCCCACACTCACGGCAGTTCCTCTCGTCGGTGCCGTCCTGGCAGTCCCTCACTCCATCGCACCTCTTCCAGTTGGGAATGCACTTGTGCAGCTGCTGGCACTCGAACTCGAAGCGGCTGCAGCGCCCCGGGAGCGCTGGGGACGTGGCTGTCACGTTGGGTCCTGCACACACACACAGACAGGCAGGAGAGCACCGAGGCACAGCCGGGCTGGCACCGCCACCAGCAGCGAGCAGCGCTGTCCCCAGGTCCCGACTCCACTAGATGGCAATCTCCTTCCATCTAGCAGGTGATGGGGATGACGCCTTAGCCATCCTCTCTGCTGACTGCAGAGGGCTGGAAAAGCCTCTGCTCTGCAGGGAATGTCCTGGTCTGGAGCACTGCCCCAGCTGGTGGCAGAGCTGGAGGGTGACCCCAGCGCCAGGGGACATTTCACACCACAAATGAACCCCGTAACCTGGCCAGGCTCTGAAAGGCCAGAACTGCTTGCAGATGTGATGTGGGAGAAGGGAAGGAGTGAGGGAGAGGAGAGCTTACTCGGGGTGGGACAGGCCTCTTCGTCAGAGCCGTCAGAGCAGTCCTTGTAGCCGTCACACACCCAGCTGTTCATGATGCAGGCGCCGCTGTTGCAGCGGAAATGGTTGGGCAGGCACGTCGGGGGGATCAGCGTGGTAATGGGATGAACTGGAGATCCTAAAAATACACCAGGGAGAGCTGGCCTGAGCTCCCTGCTCCCGTGTAAGCTCCCTGCTAGCCGAGGGGGAGGCAGCTGAGGCATCACAAGCTCGGTATTTTCACCTGCATTGTGTCTGCAATCAGGATACCCAAAAATACAGAGTAAAAAGATGCACGAAAGTGCCAACTCATGGGGCGTTTTTGTAGCCATGGGGGCTGTGGGAAGGCAGAGTGATCCTTCAGCATGTCCCAGTCCCTGCCATGTCCGTGTCACAGCCTCAGCAGTGTGTCCTTACCCTCGCAGTCCTTCTCATCAGACCAGTCCCCGCAGTCGTTCTCCTCGTCGCACTTCCAGCGGTTGGGGATGCAGTGCCCGTTCCCACACTGGAACTGGTAGTACCGGGAGCAGTTCGGGGCTTCTGTTGGGTTTTCTGACAAGGAGAGGAGAGTCCTGTGAGCCGCAGGGGCATCTCAGCAGCCCTCAGCACAGCTCAGAGGTGGGAGCACCTCAGAGAGCATCACCCTGAGCAGGTACACGGGCACATTCCCCAGCATCTCTTCATCCCCAGCATTCCCATTCCTTCCACCCCTCACTCTGTTGCCACCACTGCTTTGTCTGTGTTCTTCGTGGCCAGACAACACCCCTGATCTCAGAACCAGAGCAGAATCCCCCAGAGCACGGCAGAAATGGAGGAGCAAACCCTGCAGCTCCGAAATGAGGCTGCAGCTGCCTCGCCTGGCTGGGTACAGCTCCTACAGCCACCCAGGGAACAGTGGTAAATATTGGGTTTGGCTGCAAACTGCCTGTCTGCTCAGGGCTGGGAGTCTGTGCAGTAAATATGGTCACAGAGGAGTCAGTCAAGCACAAGATGTGCCAGGTTTTCTGCATGCTTCACTTCACCTGCCTACAGCAGGAGGGAAATGACACTGATCTCCAGGTAGGACAGGCTGTGATGTGCTACACTCACACACATGCACACACACATGAGTGAGAACATGAGGAAGACACTACTCCATGCTCCTGGAATCCAAAGGAAGCTGGAGCTGCAGGAGGCCCTGGGGGTGCTGCTCACCACAGTTTGCTTCGTCAGAGTAGTCGCCGCAGTCGTCCATCCCGTCACACTTCCACACCAGGCTGATGCACACCCCATTCTGGCACTGGAAACTGAACTGGTCACAGGTCCGGTGGAACTCGGGGTCCTGGGCTGCAGGGAGAGGTTTGGTGTAAAACCCAAGGGCTTCAGGAAAGCTTGAGCAGCAAGGAGCACACTCAGGGGCAAGCACGGATTTCTAAGCAGGTCTAGAGCCACCTCTTAGGAGAGTTGGCAGCTTCCTGGTAGCCTGGCTCTCCCCAGGGCTCTGGTCTCATGCTGTGCCCACCCTGCCTTGGCAGAGGTGCCCAGTTTGACAATTACAGCACCCAGCATTGCTGGCATCCCTGGTAGCCTGGCTCTCCCCAGGGCTCTGGTCTCATGCTGTGCCCACCCTGCCTTGGCAGAGGTGCCCAGTGTGACACTTACAGCACCCAGCATAGCTGGCATCCCTGGTAGCCTGGCTGTGCCCACCCTGCCTTGGCAGAGGTGCCCAGTGTGACACTTACAGCACCCAGCATAGCTGGCGTCCTCGTCGGAGCCGTCGCGGCACTGGATGATGCCGTCGCACACCATGGAGTGGAACAAGCACTGCTGCCGGTTCTTGCACACGAAATCCATGTAGCGGGTGCACAGGGGCTCTGCAGGGGTGGGGGCAGGACAGGAGGACAGGAGGACAGGGCTGGCACCTCTGCTGTCCTTGCGAACAGCAGTGTCACCCGCCGGGGACCACGCAGGCCTGAGTGCAGCACGCGGATTTTGGGGACTTAGAGAAAGTGTCCCATGACAAAGGGTTTGAGCTGTGTCCCTGCATAGGCTGCCCTCACCAAATCACCTGTCAGGGTGGGCACAGGCACCAGGAGGGGTTTGGTCACCTCCCTGGCAGTGTCCTCCCAGTCTGTGCCTTCTGCTGACCCGCCGATTTCACAGGGGGCCCGTGACTGCACACTAAGGCTTTCCCATTATCTCCCAGGGCTTTACTCCCAGTGGAGCAAAGTGGCTTTGCTGCCATTTCTGGCTTGGGCAGAGCAGAAATGCTGCCAGCCCTCAGAGCTGGGCCCCAGAGCTCCCCCTGAGCCCGGTACCCACCACAGTGCTGCTCGTCCGAGGCGTCGGAGCAGTCGTTGACGCCGTCGCAGTGTTTGCTGGTGGGGATGCAGGTGCCATTGGGGCACTGGAAGCCGTTGCACTTCTTCTCTGAAATGCAGAATTGGATGGCTGTTGTGTGTTTTTCGGGGTTTCACTATAGCTGTTTTAATCAGCAAAAAAAAAAGCCACGGTTGCCTCCGCACTGTGATTGCTTTTGGAGGGGTGGGGGCTCTCCCGCTGAGTTTGCTGCTGGTTTAGCTCAGTGGGTGTGCATAAATCCCTCCCACCCGTGGCAGAGCCCCCCACACACGCAGGACACGTTACCACAGCTGGCAGGGTCCTCGTCAGAGCCGTCCTGGCAGTCGGCGTCGCCGTCACACGCCCAGCGCTGCGGGATGCAGTGGCCGTTGTGGCACTGGAAGCTGGAGGCCTCACAGGTGTGATAAACTGCTGAAACCAGAGCAGAGGGACACCTGAGTTGTGGGCTGTCACCGTGTCCCTGCTGAGCTGAGAGTGTCAGCCCACACCACCACACCCTGCTCCTTGCCCTGCCCTAGGATCTCCCACCAAGGCAGCACAAGCAACCACCCCATGGAGACCAGGCAGGAGAATTCCTTGAGTCCCAGTTTTCCACTCTTGCTCACAAGCCTGCTGTGCCTCAGGGATGGCTTTTGCAGGGTAGAGATATCCCAAAGCTCTCCCCAAAGTCAGCAGCCTCTGTCCCTTTGATCTCAGTCCTTGGGGTGCGTGGGCAGAGGTGACAGAGGTGGCATCGTGCCAGAGATGGTGAAAAATGTCACTGAGATCAAGCAAGCCTTGGCAGAGCTGCAGAGCCCCCCGTGCAGGGCAGGACAGAGTCAGAGAGAGCTTTTAATTAAGGCAAACAAGGCTCTTCTATGTTGCCAAAGCAAACAAGAAATACGATTCTCCCTGGGGGTTTTCCTTAGGCTCCTGTCAGGAAAATATCTGCCTGTGGGGTATCTGGGTTGCAGCCTGGTTTGTGTTGTCACTTCAGAGACAAATCCTGCTCCTCAAGCTGGAGAGCACTCAGAGTTATTGAGAAAAGCAGTGTTCAACTTAATTAAATGGCACGATCCTGAGTTTTAGGTTAGAGAGTGACATGCACTCGCAGATATTTGGAAATAGTACAATCTGGTGGCAGTAATATTCTATTAGGTATTCAGCATGAAATGTAATTATTTTAGATAAGAGCAATAATTGCAGCCCGGTGAAGTCAGACGGAATGTTCCTCAAATAATTGTGATCCTCTTAGATAATTCCAACTTGGAGCTTTACAAACCCGACACGCTTTTTGAAGTAGGCTCCTCTCCTGTAGTAATTCTCTCTGGAGAAACGCATACCAGAGATAAGTGATACCAATATAAATTAAACCTTCTTAGAAAGCCACACTCATGGAATACTAATGGCCAGGATCAGCCCTGGGTGCTCCAGGCACAGCAAATGCCACAGGGGTGAGCAAAGAGGAGCTCAAAGACCTGGAAGGGATCTCTTACATCCTCGTGCCAGAGCCCCGGGACAGCAGCTGGTGCCACTCTCTGTCCCAAAGGCACCAGGCTGCTGCCAGCATTCCCAGGGGCTGTCCTGGTCCCTGCAGGCTCCTCATGCCATGGAAAGCACTGCGTTTATCTTGAAATATCCCATGTATGGCTTGATAAATACAAACCTTGTGTCTTTCACTGATGGACTGGTGCTCTGCCTACTCTGAGAAGTTTCTCCTCGTGCAAACACTGAGGTTTTTGGTTTGGTTGATAGTTTTGCTTGATTGTTTGTAGTGGAAAAAGCCAATGCAGTGCTGTCTGTTGTTTTTTCTGATGAGAAAAGGCTCTGTGTGGGCGTTAACCTCAGGAGGCTGCTGAGGAGCATCACTGTGGTGGTGAGGAGGGTGGAGTGTTGTGACTTTCCGCTCCAAACACACAGTGAGGCTCACAGGTCTTGCTGCACAGGGGGCATAAAGTAGGAACAAGGTTATTTCTGCCAGCCAGGCTGCTTTAATACCAGTTGTAAGTAAAACCAAGAGTGGGTCTTCTATGCCTGCTTAGGGCACCCTCTTCAGGTTTTTGAGCCTGTGGAGCAATGAGGCTGCCGGAGGAGGACTAAACCTGCCAAACTAAACTTCCCAAACTAAACCAGCCTCTTCTTCAGACCAACTGACTGTGGAGAAGCTGCAAAGAGCGTGCCTGTTTTCTGCACCTAATCAATGGCAAGGAAATGGAGTTAAAGCTGCGAAATGCTGCCAGTGCCCAGCAGCCTGGTTGCTGCCTCCCTGCAACACGGGAGCTCTTTTTGCAGGAGAACCCTTTGGCTGCTCAGCAGCCACAAAACCATTTCCCATTCCACAGAGCTTTGCCTGTGGGTGCAATCTTGCAGGTAAAAAGCAAAGCTGGGTCACTGTGTGAGCATCTCAGAGCTGCCAGCAAATTCCCAGTGAACCTGGGGGAAAGAAATCCTTGCATTTGGAGCATCACATCACCCTAAGGTGCTCTAACAAGCAAGGAAACTGAGGCACAAGACACTGGCTAATGTCTCCCAGGCTGGAAGTAAAAAGTAGGAGCAGCAGGAGGTTCTTGAGCAACACCTGAGCACTCACCAGTGCAGTTTGCTTCGTCAGACCAGTCCCTGCAGTCGTTATCCCCATCACACATCCAGGACAGACGGATGCACATCCCTGAGCTGCAGCTGAACTCATCGTTCCTGCACTGGTGAGCTTCTGCAAACAAAATATTGGGCTTCAGGTCACAGGAATACCCAAGGAGCAGACAGGAAAGCTGGACAATAATGGCACAGAAGTCTCCCAGCTGGAACATGGCGAGGGGAAGGACCAGCACACGACCTTGCTCTCTTCCCCTGTCCCTCACTTCCCAGTACACGATGGTGCTGTCCCTAATTCCCAAATACCCTGTAAATGCTGGTCCTGTCCCCCATTTCCCAGTCTCCAGTAAATGAGGAGGAGACAGCCTGGGTAAACAGAGGGATCTTCCCCTACATCACCCCTGAGCAGCATCCAGAGGAGGAGCAGCTTGAGCAGCACAGAGAGTGCTGGAGAGCAGCTGCCCACCTGTGCCCAGAGCAGGAGGCTGAGTGTGGGCACTCACCACAGTGACTTTCGTCGCTGTTGTCCCCACAGTCGTCCTCCAGGTCACATTTGTAGGACAGGGGGATGCAGGTCCCCGAGCCCTGGCAGCGGAATTGGGTCTCGGTGTCGCACACGGTAGTTGCTGATGGAGAGAGGAGGAGGAGGAGGTGGTTAGAAAATTATTTCTGCTTCCTGAGGGTGTGTACTGAGTGCAGGGAAGTGGAGGGACAGGGACAGAATCCTGCCAGTCCAACCTGAGTTCCTGCTCTTGTATTTTAATGCCATTTTTAGGCACTCCATGTAAAGCAGAGCACACAGGGGTCCGTTTTCTGTCTGGGGATCAGGACTGAAATTCCTGATGTCCATTCTCAAGCCAGGGAGCAAGAAGCCAAGGCTGTAGAGCTGTCTGCTCTCCCCCTACAGAGGGGACTGAAACCTCAGGTGCTGGGATGAGACAGGGCAGCCAAAGCAGGGGAGAAGCTGGCCATGGGTGGTGCTATGCAAGGCAGCATCTCTGTGCCAAGCTGGTGACCTCTCTCCAAAGAATGGAGAGGTTTTCCCACACCTGGAGCCACTGAACTCAAACTTGGACTCCACTGGCTGGTACCTCAACTTTGTCAGGGAAAGAAGTTCCTTATTGGTACAAAATGGGCATAAACAGCCTCTCTCCTGGTCCTTCAGTGATTCCTAACCTCAAACCCAGTCCTTTTTCCACAGTGCACTAACCCAAACCCTTCAGGCTGTGCAAAGCTGTGGAACACCTGCCCCTCCTGCACACATTGGCAGTTCCTATCTTTGCTGAAAAAGGTGACCCCCATCTTTAATGTGTGAACTTGATTTATTATCTCAACGAGAGGCCTGTGTCAGCACTGTCTGCTCTCTTTTCCTCACTGGCTGTGCCCTCAATTAGCTTCAGAAGACAATTAGTGCAAGAGACAGTTGGCATCAGCCTCACCAAACTTTAGACACTGACGCCTCATCTGGTCAAGGGGGCTGGGACAAAACCCATCCAGTTTGCTTTGGGAGTTACCAAAGAGCCGAGTTACACCCCCAGAGAGCCTCTTGCTGTCCCTGACTGTGAAAGGAGCGTGGAGCATCAGCTGAGGTGCCAGCACAGCAGACACCTGAAGCTGCCAGGCCAGTGCCACCAGGACAGGACAGGACACTCACGGCAGTTCTTCTCGTCGCTCATGTCCCCGCAGTCATTGTCATTGTCACACTGCCAGATGCTGTTGATGCAGTTCCCGTTGGAGCACCTGTACTGGTTGGGCAGGCACGTGTTCTCTGGGGCAGGAGGGACAACAGAAACAAGCTGGCACGAGGCTGTGCTTCCAGAAATGGGCCACCCTCCTCCCCGACAGAGGACAGGTCACGCCGACCTCTCGTGATGGCAGAAGCCACCTGAGCCCTGAGCAGCAGCAAGAGCCAGGCAGGACCTCACCTTCCTTTACGCAGGTGTTGTTCTTCATGGCGTAGCCGTGGGGACAGTCACACCTGAGCTCCCCGCTGGGCAGCACCGTGCTGGCCACCCCCTCGGGGCACTTGCAGCTGCGGCCGTTGTTGGACCTGGGCAGGCAGAGCAGGCTGCAGGGCTTGGTGATGCAGGCGTTCTGCCCTGCAGCAGGGCAGGAGGAAGGGGACAGTGTCAGGGCAGAGGCACGGGAGTCCCAGTGTCACCTTCCACCCCAGGACAGAGGCACAGGAGTCCCAGTGTCATCTGCCACCCCAGCACAGAGGCACAGGAGTCCCAGTGTCATCTGCCACCCCAGCATGGAGGCACGGGAGTCCCAGTGTCACCTGCCACCCCAGGAGAGAGGCACAGGAGTCCCAGTGTCACCTGCTTTGGGTTCAGACCCCCTCAGGAGCCAGCTCTGCAGGGCTGAGTGCTGAGGTCACCACTAGGAATGCCCAGAGCCATCTCCAGGGAATTTTAGGGCCTTTAAGGGGGAAAGATTGGCCTTTAAGGGGCACAATTCATCCGAGTGGCTTTGGAGGCCTATCAAAGGATGTCAGTTACACCCCCAGAGTGCCTCTTGTCCCTCCAGTCTAGAGCCCTTCAGTGGTGTGGTACCCATCTGGAAATGGGTACAAACAGCCCATGGGGGTCAGCACTGCCTTGTCACAACACAGACAGATGATTAAAGGAGGACAAAGTCGGTGCAGCCCTGAAATCCTGTGTTTTTTTGGTCTATACAGCACTTTGATGGAAAAGCCAGGATCTGTGATATAAACTATGAGGTGCCACCACAGCTGAGAGACCTAAGAGCTCTCTCTCCTGGCAGCCAAAAGCAGAATATACCCCTCATAAAACTCATTCCTGAAAGCCTCAAGCCCTGCAGGAATGGGGATATATTTAGGATATGCAAGCCAGGATGGCCCAGTGGGCTGGGAACCTGTGGAAATGGGGGATGAACACATTTCTAAATCCCAGGGAGGATCATCTGCATCATTACCTGTTGTCTTTCCTCTGTAAAAGATTTTCATATCCATGATCCCGTTCAGTCGGCCGACCAAGATCTCCATCCTGGAGCCGCTGGTTTTGGATGCTCTGAAAATACTCAGCTGTGACCAGTCGTTCCAGTAGATTTCATTCTGAAACACAGGCTTGGCTCTCAGTGTGAGCAGAGGCACCACCAGGGCCGTGCTCATCAGTGCTGCCTGCACTAATCACCCTAAATACTGGATGTGGGGGCACATGGAGAGTGAAAAGTGTCCCCAACCCACAGGGAGAGGAAGAGAAAGGCCTGAGGTGGGATTTGAGCAGGAATGAGAGTGACAGAGTGATCTGCTGTGGCAAACATTGCAGTGCAGCTGCTTGGGAATGTTGGTCCTGGATTGGACTGCACTTGCCTGCTCGTTTCAGGGATTTGTGGGAGTGTTTCAGGGAAGCAGGCAGAGACACAAAGTGTCATGCCTGCTCCAAATCACATCCCTATCCTTCAAATTCAGCGTGCTCCGTGCTCCTCCAGCACCAGCCTCAGAGCGTGCGTGCTACGGAAACACTGACAACGGTGAAAACAAACCTTAAACACAGCAATGGCATAGGGGTGAGGCAGGCTGTCCAGGATCACAGATCTCTGCATGCCATTGAAATCCACCCTCTCGATCCTGTCCATGTAGGCTTCAGTCCAGTAGATCCAGTGGTCATCCACAGAAATGCCATTGGGCCACCGCACGCCCTCTGAGACGATGCAGCCCGCCAGCGACCCGTCCATGTCACTTCTGTAGATGCCAGCCCTGGAGTCCCCCCAGTCTGTCCAGAACATCAACCTGGCAGCAGGCAGAGAGGTTACTCTAAATCCACACAGAGCAGCTCATCAAAAGGAGCCGGGTGAGGAGAGGCAGGGGTTGGAATGCTTCACATTCCGCGCCTCTTGCTCGACAGGCCTTTGAACAGGGAGCTCTGCAATTCTAATGAACACCACCAGCAGATTTATGAGCAGCACAGAGGCTTTTGAGCTGCAAGCTCTGTGGTGGGAGTGCAGCTGCAGGTTACCTTGCCATGAACTGCTTTGGTTTGTCAGAGCTTACATTTGCAGCCGAGGCCAAACCCCAAAAAGATGTAACTCGGATTTTGCTCTTGAATTCGAGCACAGCTCAGTTTCTCACGCATCACTGCAGCTTTCCCCAGTGACCAGACCAGTTTTACAGGCAGGAAAAGTTATTTACTAATGGATATGTATGGGTAGGAAGGAATTAACAGTTGGTGATCTGTGCTCTGAGGGAGTTGGTTCCTTAGTTGGGGATGCAGTGGTGACAGTGGGCTCCACAGGGCAGGACTGTGCTGTGCCTGTCCCCAGTTGCACCCTGCCAAGCTGTCCTCCCTGAGGAGGAAGTGGTGAAGGAGCAGCAGTTTTCCCTTGGGAACAGCAGGGAAATACTTGTGATGTTTCCTTTCTTACCCATCGCGGGGAACCAGAGCCAGGGCTCTGGGTCGCTCCAGTATCGAGGAGTTGAGGACTGTGAGTCTCAGGTCTCCATCTGGATTGGCAACCTAGACCCAAAACCAAACCCAGGACAGGTGTGTTTGCTAGTGGCACTGCTTGAAGTGACACAAATTCTGTGGCAGGCAATTATTGCTCCTTAATAAAATATGCACTGCCACGGGTGGGCAGAGCTGTACCTCGATTTTGGGAATCCCAGCGTTGACCCAGTAGAGCAGCTGGCTGAGAGGCTCAAAGGCCAAAGCTTCCACTGTTTCTAACCCAGTGCTTATGATTATTTCCTGCCCAGAGCTGCCGTTGAGACAGAGACGCTGGGGAAAAAAACAAAAATAAAATAAATAAAAGACGAATAAAAGACGAGGAACTGCCTGAAGCCTGAAGGCCAGGTGACAGACAGCTCGGCGGGGAGGAGTACCAGGACAAACATTTGCGTTTCAGGGTGTGGATGCAACACCCGGGTGGCAAGGAGGGGATGCCTCCCTGCTCCCAGCTCACCTGGATGATGTCCAGAGTGACATCAGCCCAGTACAGGCAGTTGTGCTCGTAGTCAAAATCCAGGGCCACAGCCCCCCTGAGCCCGGCCAGGGGCAGCTCCTCGCTGACGCCCGAGGCCAGGTCGTAGCGGTGGATGGAGTAGCGGGTGGCGTAGAGAATGAACTCGTTCTCCTCTGCAACAACAGGGCCTTATTTAGTGGCCTAAACCAGTGGCCTCGTTTTTGGCTACTGGAGGGGCAAAAGAAAGGAAATAGCAGGTGTTTTTCACCGCTGGTTTAGCACCTCGGGGAGGGAAAGAGCTTTTGTCTCAGTGGGGTTAGGTTAATGGGAATGTGGTAACAGCCTCACGTGGGGCTGGGCACACACTGTGGGCATTGTCTGGTCCAGGAGGAGGAGAAGGAAGAGGAGGAGGAGGAGGAGGCACAGAACCTGCCCCGACCCTTTTCTTTCCACTTTAGTGCTGCCAATAAGAAACAAAATACTGATATCCTCTTCCTCAAAATAAAAAAAAAAAAAACAACGTTAAAAAGAGTGGGAGTGATGCAACTCTGCAAATCCTCAGGGACTCTGGCCCCCAGGCAATATCCCAGAGTGGGTTTTGTTTCCCAATGGAGCCGAATCCAGGTAATGGGATCCTGGTCCATGACAAAGTCTCCTGGGCATTATCCCACCACCAGTCAAGTCAAATAATGCTATTAATGAGTAGAGCTAATGTCAGTAAGTAACTCTGGCTGTGCATCCCTAATGAGATTATAGGGAGATATGAAACAGATACTGTACATGAAAGTGTTACCATGGAGCGAGCCAGCACGGATCCCCAGATATCTCTGGGAACACAGCACTTCAAAGGCTGGCCCGGTGGGGACAGCAGGTTTACTTTGCAATCAGCAGGGCCCTTCTCAGCATGCCCAACACAGCTCTCCAAATAGCTCAAGAGGGCTCAGAGGGGTGAACAACGTGTCAGGAGTAAAGCTGAGTGCAGAGCTGGCAGGAGTCCCAGCACAGGGGATGCTTCCCCGTGCTGCTCCGCACCTGGAACATCTTTTGCGTGCTGAAAAATTTTAGGGCAGTTCAGGGGAGCCTGCTGCTGGTGGGTCTGGCTGCTCTGCTCAGCTCCCCAGCCCTTCCACGAGCCCCTGCCCTGCCTGAGGCTCTGGAGCTGCAGCAAGCAGCAATGCTGATCACGCAGCTCGTGACGGCAGATTAAATTAAAGCTCTAATGAGCAGAATGCAAATAACTCTGGCAGCACAGGGGCACGGGACTGCTACAGTGCCTTTTACATTCCAGAGGAGAAAATAAGGATTGGGGGGAGTGAATTCTGGCAGGCAGAGGTGTGAGGGATGAAGGTCTGCCCTGGTCTGGCCCCAAAGGTCATCGTTCAGCTGCACACGGTGGCTGTCTCAGAGTGGGACCTTCCCAAGGGGACCTTCCCAAGGATGGGGGTGTCTTTGATCTAATTCCTGTCTTTCTGGTTGGGTTCAAGCCAGCTACAGCAAGGACATGACCAGGATAAGGGTGGCAGCCTGCCCCTGAGGCCCTCAGATGGCTCTGCACTGTGGGCAGACCCTGTTCCTGAGCAGGACCCTCAGAAGCTCTGCCCACAGGACAGGAGAGGGCGATTTGTAACCCACCCAGGCTCCTGTGTCACAGGTTTTGTCTGAGAGCCCTCTGGGACTCTGTGCCTGGTCCCTGAGGCACCAGCCAAAGTTTTTATGAATGGACTCGTTGTGCCCAGAGCAGCTCCCACACGCACTCACCCGCCAGCGGGCACGGCACCAGCTCCCCCTCCAGCCGCGACTCGATGTCTCCACCCGTGCAAGTGTCCCCAGAGATCTTTCTGTAGCTGCAACACACAGAGCCAGGCAGTTTATTCCATGGAAAAAACTGTGAACAAACCACCCTGCGCAGCCAGAATAAGCTGTGGTGTTTAATTGCCATGTATGTCCTAACGTGCTGTTCGTTTGCTGCCACTCTCGTGGGTTTTGTGGTTGGTTGGGGTTTTTTTAATCACCAGTAAGATAAATTCCAGCACTTGGAATATCAGGTTGCCCTCCCAAGCACAGCACATACCCTCGAGTCTTCCTGTAGGTTGAGCCAACAGGGCAAGGGACTGGTGGGTCATAGGGCTTCCCAGCAAACTCAGGGTCAGGGACACAAACTTCTAAGGATAAATCATCGCTCAGTTTGAAGCCAAAATCACTGCAAGGAGAAGAAAGATGTAGGGAGGGACAGGGAAAAGCAAAAAACGCAGCCATGCTATACCATGAGTCTATTTTTGTATGGAATTTTTAAGAACCCAAAGTGACCCTTCATTCATTATCAGTATTTAGCTGCACAGAATATCTCCCAGCCAGACAGGATGTTTCAAGAACACTTTGCAAATCAGCTTTGCCAGTGGCCAGGCAGGCTGGGGAAGGTGAGGCAGCGGGGCAGAGCTGAGGCAGTGTGCTCTGCAAAGCTGGCTGCAAGCCCCAGTGCTGCTGCTGAGCTGGCTCAGGTCACTGCTCTGTCTCTTGGCTGGTCCTGCTGGCAAAATGGGAGTTACAGTGCGGCTGTTCTTTGGAAAACGCTGTGGGAGAGAGAGGTTTTGTCAGTGGGATTTTGTAGGGAGCCCAGGGCTGAATTCTGAGGCAGGCTCACACCAGCACTGCTCTCAGTCTGCTCGTGGTGAGCCAGACTTGGTCTCAGCATCAGACAGGAGCAGTCTGGTGTGAGCTCCACTGAAAGGCCAGGCCCTGAAAAAGCAGTTCCCTTTCTAACCCCAAACCTTTGCATCAGTTTGCCAGAGCGTGTTTCCTGATCCTGAAAGCAGTGTCAGGATTGTGGGAATTGCAGTCAAAGGGCAATAGCAGGGCCAGCTGCACCCCTGTGGCTACAGAATCACAGAGATTTTAGTGGATCTCTGTCTGTGATGGGAAATTACCCATTATCATTGGGAAGGTGATGGATTAACAATACTTCCCTCTTCCGTGGAACCTTTCAGAGGCTCCCAAAAGGCTCCAAAGACATTAATTAAGTCTCATGCCCTGTTATTCATGAAAGGATGTTTTCAGTCTGTTTGGTTTCCTCTCTGCTATAAAATGAAGCAGCGACATTCCGAGCTACGTAAATTGGATGTCTGTTCACTCGGAGCGATTGGTCACAGACACTTATCTTGGATTTACAATCCAGACTAGAAGAAATTAATTGGTATGTTACCATTCAAAGTCCTCCCTCGTACAAGAGCAGTTGGAGACCATGACAGGCCTGTCAAAGTCTTCCCCATTGAAGCAGGTCGCATGAGGAGTCCTCCTTTTGAAAACGGTTTTATGCCCCAGCAAACATTCATTGCCTCGCTCGTCCGAGGGTGACCACAGCTTGTAGTCATTCTCTGTGCAAGGGACCCCTGAGAGGAGAAACAAGGTTGGGGTGCAGAAAAGTGCAGCATTTGCAGTGCCTCAGGTTTAAAGACAGAGAGATGCTGATGTCCCTGGGTACCCAGGAGTGCCAGGCATGCTGGCATCCAGCCCCACACCACAGGAATGTCTCTTCTCCCGGCAACCACTGAGAAAACGAGAGGACACAGCCTTAAGCTGTGCCAAGGGAAGTTCAGGTTGGACATCAGGGAAAAGTTCTTCACTGAAAGAGGGATTGGGCACTGGAATCACCTGCCCAGGGAGGGGATGGAGTCACCATCTCTGATGGTGTTTAAGACAAGACTGGACGTGGCACTCGTGTCATGGTTTAGGTGATGAGGATGTGTTGGGGCTTTTCCAACCAAAGGTCTTTTCCCACCTAGTTCATTCTGTGAATGATTCTGTGATTCCCTCCCCTCTCCACCCTCCCCTGGCACAAAACTTCCCCCAAAGAGCAAGGCCCCAGCCCTGTCCCACAGGGAAGGCAAGGCAAGGAGAGCTCCAGCTGGGAGCGTGCGGCGGCACGCGGTGACAGGAGGGAACAGGCAGCTCCCTGGCAGTGACAGGGAATCTGAATGAAGTCGTTCTGGTTACCAAACAGATCTGTTCCCAACAAAACGTCAAGGGAATCGGTGATAAATTTTAGTCAAGCAAATTCCTCTGCTGGGTTTAACTGCGCTTTGATTAAAATGCTGCCTCGCAATCAAAGCTGAAATGGGTTATAAAACATTCATAGGCACAAGCCTTCAGAAGGATTTTTTTTTTTCCTCTTTTCCTTTTCAACAAATTCCTCAGTGAGGAGGGAAGGAATTCAGAGAGAGCACAGGGCACACCAGTGCCTTCAGCAGCTGTGTCCATGTGGACATGAGACATTTGGGACAGGGCATGAGGAGATGCCCTCTCTCCAACAAGCAGAGCCACCCCAGAGATGTCTCTGCCACCCGTCCCCTTACCCAGCACGTCAGTGGTGTTGATCTGCAGGATCAGCCAGCTGTGGCCATTCTCCTTGTAGGAGCCAAAGATGGTGAATATGGTGCTCTTCTCGCCGGGCTCGGTCAGGAGGCCGTACACAAACACCGGCTTCTCCGAGAACGTGAACACTTTCCAGGTTTCCCCTTCGTTTGTGCTGTACCTGCACAAAAAAGAGGATTGGGAGAGATGCCAGGGGCATGTCCTGCCTGCTGCAGGGCACTCTCTGCCATCCCCAGCCAAGCAGCAGAGGCAGTCCCTGTGCCCTGACACTCACTTGAGCTGGTCGGTCTCGGTGCCTTGGGCGATGGCCACCAGAATTCCACCGTGGTCACCCCAGGTGTAGTAGTGGGGTCCAGACAGTGCCTGGAAGAGAGACAGTGCTGAGGGGTGATCAGAGCTGTGCTGAATGAAGGGAAATGGCTTTGTCAGAAACTCTGCCTGTGCCAAGCTAATGCTTCAGCCTTGGCCAAATCAAGTGTTTGGTGGCACCAGAGATTCAAGCATTTATGGGACACCATCTGCAGATGAGAATAGCCAGCCCATTTCCCCTAAGAGATGTGTATAAAAGCTGCCCTGAGCCCTGGACTCTGCTCTTCCTGTGCTCTGTGCAGGGAAAGAATCAGTGAAGAACTGACATGACACAAAAACAGAGTCCATCACTCCTCCTCTCATTTGTCACCTCTGTGAGGTTTTCCTGACACCCAGCAGTGACTTGTGGCCATCCCAGGACTGCAGAGAAGTTGGCCCTCAGGCTGTAGAAGGTCTTGTGAATGTTCAGAGAGAAGTGGGGCCATGGCATGCAGAAACAAGCCCTGGAGACGATTCACCCATGGCAACAAGCTTGGATCTCACGCTCACCTACACCTGCAGCACACAATCAGCTTTGCTTTCCCATCCAGGGAGCCCAGAGCACCTTGGGATGCAAACAGGGAGCGTGTCCGTGCCAGACCCTGCTCACAGGACGTGCTGTCACACTTGGGGACATTCACAGGGCACTGAATGCATTGTTCCTTTCTTCTCTGGGCTGTGAAATTACCCCAGTGATCTGCAGAGCCTCCCAGCCTGCTGCTGGCCAAAGCTGAGCAGACGGAGTGGTGCTGCTTCTCAGCTCCACTGCTGGGTCATTCTGCACCTCTGCTCATGATACTAAGATCAGTCAGGAGCTTTGGATCAACACTTCCTCAGAATGTTTTAACTGCACTCCAAGGCAAACCTGTGGAGCTTGGCACTTGAAAGTCTCTGGTTTTGGATACCCTGCCCCATCTGCCAGCTCCTGCCTGGCTGCAGGGTCCCCACAGCTGCTCTCCAGCTGGGTTTTGGAGCCAGGAGCAGCCTCTGAACCACCTTTGGCATCAGCCAGACCTGTGGCATGTCCCCAGCCCCACTGCAGCTGCCCAGACCTCACCCCGACCGCTCACACTCGCAGGGGGAGAAGGAGGCTGCTCAGCTCCCAGGATTAAATAGCTTGCAGATGTTGGAATACCACATCACACTGGCTGCAGAGTGCACAGGCACACCACAAACACTGCCACAGACCAGAACATCCACTCAGTAAACAGCAGCAAACTCCCCATAAACCAAGGGCAGCATCCCATTTCTCTGGAAGAAGCCAGAGCCTCTCCAAACTCTCTCACACACAAAGTCCTGGCTATCAGTCCCATCTCAAAGACACCAGATGCCCCGTGCTGAGGAGAAGTCCTGCCAGGTGGAAAGGAAAAACAGAGGAGGGAGCTCTCCTGTGTCTGAATCCACCATCCACACCAGAGATTCATCTCCAACCAACCCACACCTGTCCTTCACCTAAAAACCTTTTTCCCTTGTTTTAAGGCATTGAGCACCTTCCAGATCTTGGATTCATACGAAATCACCTTTAATGTAACTCATCTATACTGCTGCCAAAATTCTTCCTGTTCCCCCACCAGGCTGGCCAATCTGGCAGGTGTAAGAGCAGCCTTACCTCTCTCCACCTTGCTCCAGCACTGCTCGAGACATAAACATTGGTTTTCCTTGCCATGTTCTTGCCAACAGAGCCTGGGAGAATGGGAGAAATCATCCTTCTTGAGGAATGCAAAGTGATTGCTTAAAAGGAAGCCAGACACCTCCAAACTATTTTTATCTGTGATTGAGGAGATGAATTTTCACACTATAAATTAATCCCTTCAAAAGCAAATATTTCAAGGACTATTTCAAGTTTTAAAAGCAGATGGGGGAAAAACCCATGGCTACAAACATGATTAAACAAAATGTGTGCTTTCTTCAGTAACAGAGCGAGACAAACAGGAATTTCTGAATCTTAAAGAAGCCCTTCACGAGGATCAGGAAAGAGGATCAGAACAGATCAGGTTTCTCACATCTCTGTGCTGCAGTGAAATGTTCATTCTGTAATTACTGTATGGGGACTGCAGCAAAGAAAGGACAGCAAAATGCACCATTTAATTGCATTTTATAACCTGCCTGTACAAACTAAATACTGCCTGGCAACAACACCCCCCAAGCCAAGGGAAAAGCAGTACCAGTGGCAATGATCAGTCCTGGCGCTGACTCCTTGGAGAGAATGGGCATCCTGCGCAGCTGGAAATTCAGCAGCTGGCTCAGGCGCTGGGCCAGGTGGAGAGAGCAGCCCTGGGACAACTGGGAAAGCAGAACAGTGGATCAACATCATCCCTCATGCTGTCTAGTCCAGTCCTCTCTGCTTGGAAAGGCCAGAAGGGACTCCTTCGTGGTGGCATTGCTGTTTCAACCTCTTTTCGTAGAGTGAAAACACCTCCAAGATCACCAAGCCCATCACTAATAAACCACATCCCCAAATGCCACTTTTGGGGGTCCTCTCCCTGTCCCACCCGCCCGTGGTACCTGGCAGTCGATGTGCCCCCCATAACGGGTCTGAGTGGGGGGCTGGAGCAGCTCCCAGGCGCTGTCCTTGTTGAAGGTGATGACGGAGCGCATGTTCTCCGAGATCACCAAGCCCACCGCTAATAAACCACATCCCCAAATGCCCCATTTGGGGGGTCTTCTCCTTCTCCCACCACCCCGTGGTACCTGGCAGTCGATGTGCTCCCCATAATGGGTCTGTGTGGGGGGCTGGAGCAGCTCCCAGGTGCCGCCCTTGTCGAAGGTGATGACGGAGCGCATGTTCTCCTCGCTGAAGGAGCCGTTGATCAGCGTGGCGATGTAGACGCCCCGCACGCCTTCCACACGGTGGAAATCCGCAAAGGGCTCGTTGGCAAAGTACCTGTGGGGTCGGAAAAGTGGAAATTGAGCCCCTTCCCATAAGTCTGGGCATGTGAGGGATTGGCAGGCGAAGGTAACGCGTTGATCCGCCATCGCCAGAAATCGCGGATTTTGGTCGATGTTCTCATTTGCCATGGGGTGAGTCCTCGTGGTAATCACATATCCTCTGAACAGAGAGACACAGCTCTCTCCCAGGATTTTCCTGGGAAGCTGTGAGAAAGCTCAGAGAAGAGAATGAGGAACAATTCTTATCTCCACTTGCTGCACCTGTTGTTGTACACATGTGGAATGTGCTATGGAGATTTGTTTACCAAAGGCTGGTTTCTTAATTGGGCACTGAATGGTGTTTGGATGGATTGACCAATTAGGTGAAAGCTGTATTGGACTGTTGGTAAGAGTTACGAGCTTCTTAATAAGTATAGTATAGTATAATATAGCATAACAGAATAAAGCAATTAATCAGCCTTCTGCAATCATGGAGTCAGTGCTAATTATTCCCCGTTCAGGGGACCATTGATGTGATAAGTCCTGTCTTACCTGACCAAGGTGTCGCTGCCAGCTCCCCCTGGGCTGTAGTAGAGCACATTTTCTAGAGACAGGGAGAACTTTAGGCCCTCAGCCTCCGAGATGTAGAGGTTGGTGCGGTTGTTGTCGTGGCTGACACACACAAACACCTGGTCCTCCGAGGCATCAGCAATGTAATATTCCTTTGGGACACAAAGAACGGGCTTTGTGTGTGTGTGTGCACACATGGAGGGTTTGGATTCCCTCTTAGCTTGCTTCCACCTTTTTGTATTTTTTCCACTCAGCAGGAGGAAAATCTCCACTTTGCTTTTTCTGTTGTGTTCCCCCCACAGTGATTCCCATCCTCTGCCCTGCAAAGCCCCCTGGAAGCAGCATTGGTGGCCAAGCCCCATGTGTGCTGGACCTCACCTCCCTGAGGCTGGGCGTGCACCCCACTGCTCTGCCAAGCACCAAAACTTGCTTCTCATGCCCTCCTGCATCCCCACCAGCCTGGGGACACCACAGCGTATCTGGTTCATGCATCAAGGACTCTTTGCAAGCCCTGGTGCCCTGGGCTTCCTCAGCCTGCAAGAATTGGATGCTCCAGGTCATGCCAGTGCACCCCACGCCATGGGAAGAGGTAAAGTCCCCAAAAGCAGAGTCAGAGCAGTGGGATCAGCCCCTGTCTGGTATTTGGGCTTTGCTGCCAGCCCCCATCCCCAGTGACTGTCCAAGTGCCATCGTGAAAACCACGAGATCGTCCCAACGTGAGCCTTTGCTCTGCCACTCCCCCAACAGGGTCATACGAGGTCCCTTCCCTCTCCTGCAGCATCTGGAGCTGCTGCTGGCACTGCAGGGTGTCCTCGGCAAGGCAGGGAGCTGGGAAGCTGCTTGGGAAGCACCACTTACCTTAATTGGATGCTTGGTAACGAACTGTGCCACCCGCATGGGCTTGCGGTTGAAGGAGACCCAGAGCTGGACTGAGGGGGGCTGTGAGCTGCCGAGCAAACGCTGTGCAGAGCACAGGGACACGTTAGGAGGGGCTCTCACCCCAAAAAAACCACCCTCATCTCCACTGGGATCACCCAGTGCCTGGGATTTCCCCTCCCTGCATGTGGGCAAAGCACGGCAGCTGCGCGATGCTGGGAGCAGTGATCCCCACTCAGGGTTTAAACTGCCACAGCCAGGCCTCAGCAAGGAGACAAACTGTCCTTCCTGGGCAGTCAGGTGGGGGTAAGGAGGCTGGGTTTAATTCCTCCTTTCTCCTCAGAGCACACTGACCTTTCCTTCCTATTTTTACCGATTTGCGCAAAAACGAAAGGCTCCGGCGCGAAGCCGAGAAAGCAAAAAAGCTGGGGGCAACCTATTTCATACAGGATGCCAATGGCGAGGACCTAAACCCAGATCTAGGCTCCAAAAATAAGCGGCCTGGTTTTTGGTTTGTTTTTTTCTTTTTTCCCCAGCCTCTCTATCACTAAGCAACCGTGCCTCCCACGGAACGGAGCAGAAGTCAGAGCCCTGGGCGCCGCTGCCGCCCAGCCTGTCCTTTCCCCAGCACCGCCCCTGCTGCAGCCAGGCTTGGAGGCAAATGCCTCATGCCAGAGCTGGGGATGTGATTCCCAAATGAGGGGCTAGCAGCCAGCCTCGCTCTGTCTCAGTGTTTCCCAGCAGTGCTTGCCGTGGGGTGGAATAGGGGTGATTTTACTGATGTTTAGTCATTACAGCTGCAGGAGGAAGCAGGGAGTGCTGCCTGCTGGCCCCTGAGTGCTCCAGAAGCAGTAAAAGCTCCAAAGCACCCCCAAATGGTGCCCAAACCCTCCTCATGCTTTCAGGATGCTGTCCCTGAGCTCAGTGGCTTCTCTGCAGAGACACAAACCACCCCCAGTGTTTCACCCTACACCAGCACCGAGCCCTCGATAAAATCTCCTGCAAACCACAGAGCAGGCACAGTGCCAAGGGGCCGGGCCCTGGGAGTTACAGCCTGTACTACCTGCAAGGGGGACTTCTGAGAAACTGAAATTGCTCTGCAAATGTTCCTTGCCTCTGTCAGACACCGCTGTGCCCGCTCAGGGGGCAGGAGGTGACACACCTGTCACTTACTGCCTAGGAAACCCTCCCTGGTTCTGCCAGTAGTCACCCCTAAATAAAGGGCTCCTTCTTAAAGCACTCCATAGCAGCTGCAGGGGAGAAATGCATCTTCTGAAAAGAAAGCTGCTCCTTACATTCTAGAAGGATCATGACTTTATCCCTCTGATGCTGTTTCTGATCTAGAAAGGCCTGGCCCTCAGAGGAAGCACAGACGCTTTCTTGCTTTCTTTCAGGTTTGTTCGAACTTGGCCAAGAACTGGCTGCAGAGGGACCAAAAGACCACTTTTGCTCACCCACATCCTCTTTTCTTAGGCAAGCAGACTGAAAATGCAGCTTTCTTTCCAGGCTGGAGCACATTAGGCTGCTTGGACCTGGTCCACATTTGATGGTAATCTCCTCTGACAAGCGGCCTCCTTTAACCACCGAGCTGCCGAGCCACATCCCCCTTCCCCTGCCACCCCCACCCCGACATCCTTCCCAGCCATCCTGTGTTTTTTCCCGGGTCCCAGCCCTCTGCAGGATGACCTACTTCTGCCCAGCCTGCCCGAGGCAGGGGTATGGAAACACCACTGGGAGAGCGGCACGGGCAGCCACTGCTGTGAGCCCACAGGGGCTGGCAGCTGCTGGCAGGCTGGGTGACACCTCTGTGACAAGCCAGTGAGGTCTGAAGGCTGTGAGGCGCAGCAGAGAGCGGCAGCACCCCCGGCAGATGCTCTTGCCCGCCGTGGCTCTGCACCGCATCCACCCTCGGCAGCGAATTCCTCGCGTGTCACTCACCACAGACTTGGTTGCAAACATGTATTTGTCCCTGAGCTGGAAATCTTCGACATCTTCCAGGATGAGCTCCTTGTTCTCCCGGCTCTGGAAGAAGTCTGTGCTGCGGATGACGGTCGAGGCCCCCGAGGGCTCGTGCCGCTCGATGTACACCGTGCTGGGCTTGTCGTAGGGCTCAACCCCCCTGGGGAGCACAGGGGACGCGGTGGGATGGCAGAAGAAGGCAGCAGGAGCAAGGAGATGGGGTAGGAGAATGGGAAACATCCTTGGGTGCCAGTGTGGATGGCTGTCACTTGTCACCTTGCTGTGCCACTTGCCCACAGTGCAGGGTGAGGGTAGCAGGGCTGGAGCACACCCTTGTACCCAGACTCTTGGTTGCCACAGGGCAGCAAACAGTGCAAGAAGTGAGGAGAGAGAGAAGACAGGAGCTGGGGAGGACAGGGGATGTGGTGGGACGCGGTGGGATGGCAGAAGAAGGCAGCAGGAGCAAGGAGATGGGGTCGGGGGAAGAAAAACACCCTTGGGTGCCAGTGTGGATGGCTGTCACTTGTCACCTTGCTGTGCCACTTGCCAGCAGTGCAGGGTGAGGAGAGCAGGGGGCAGAGCTGGAACACACCCTTGTACCCAGATTCTTGGTTGCCACAGGGCAGCAAACAGTGCAAGAAGTGAGGAGAGAGAGAAGACAGGAGCTGGCTGCAATACATACCAAGAAAAGGACTTCACGTGTTCCTGAATCATTATCCAGGTCTGGCCAAAGTCATCTGATTTCCAGAGCTGCAACAACAAAGGTGAGAGATGCCAGTAGGATTGGGACACAGACCCAATCCTTCAAGAGACCCAATGGCTACTCCCATGCCTGAAAAGTCATGTGGCAGCTCCTGGAGAAAAAGCAACTTTTCTGTTAATGATAGATAACCCAAACAGCAAAAAAAATGTCCTTTAGCCTTCTACCAGAAGGATTTCCCACTGTTTCACCTCCAGGTTTTACTCACTGTGTCTATCTGAAGGTGCTGTAATTATTTTCAGTCTTTACCCAACAGCTCCAGAGGGAAAAAAAAAAAAAAAAGCATTTGTATTCAAGCAGCAATTTGTTATTCAGGACCCAAAGCCAAACCACAGGCCCACATGAAACACTGCAGAGGTCATCCTGCCTCAGCTGCCAGTGCTCTGTGGTGAGTTATGGCCACGATAGTTGGGGTGATGGATGTGCTTGGGAGCAGCGTGGATGGAGGAGAAAGGAAGGGAAATAAGACAGGCAGCCTGCAGGTATTGTATCCTCATTCTCCAGAGGAGAGAACAGGACAGACTGTAGGAAAGGGAGTGTCATGCAGATTTGGACAGCTCTGCACGTGAGGTCAGACTCCCTGAATGGCCAAAGCACGAGGCACGGTGGCTCTCAGTGTCTATCTGAAGGTGCTGTAATTATTTTCAGTCTTTACCCAACAGCTCCAGAGGGAAAAAAAAAAAAAAAAAAGCATTTGTATTCAAGCAGCAATTTGTTATTCAGGACCCAAAGCCAAACCACAGGCCCACATGAAACACTGCAGAGGTCATCCTGCCTCAGCTGCCAGTGCTCTGTGGTGAGTTATGGCCACGACAGTTTGGGGTGATGGATGTGCTTGGGAACAGCGTGGATGGAGGAGAAAGGAAGGGAAATAAGACAGGCAGCCTGCAGGTATTGTATCCTCATTCTCCAGAGGAGAGAACAGGACAGACTGTAGGGAAGGGAGTGTCATGCAGATTTGGACAGCTCTGCACGTGAGGTCAGACTCCCTGAATGGCCAAAGCATGAAGCCACATGGCCCTGGCACGAGGCACGGTGGCTCTCGGCTGTGAGAGGCCACAGGGACATCACAGCAGGGCAGGGGTAGGATGCTGGTTCCCCACCTGAGCAAAGTGCTCACCTGTTTTTTCGGGTGAGACCTGTCAAAGCCCAAGAGGAGGTTGGGGTTCCTGCTGTGCAGGAGGAGGTCTGCTGCTCTGAAGGGGATGGAGAAGCCTTGGATGGTGTTGCAGAAGTCGGTGGTGATCCAGAGGTACGGGGCAAAGGCATCCACAAAGATATACTGGGAGTGGAGGGACAGACAGGGGAGAAGGTCAGAGCAGAGCTCAGGCTGGCAGCAATGAAGGTGCACATCCCAGGGAAGCTTTTGGGAGGGCAAACTTTGGAGGAGAAGAATTTGCCCCTCTCCCACCACACTCTGACCCTCACCAAGGCACAAGAAGTGCCTGGCACATGCCACCTCTGCCCCAGGGACAGCAAAGGGGTGTCCAGGCTCCCTGTGACAGCAAGGACAAAGGCCCAGCTGCCATGCCCCCCTCACCCTCTTGTTGTCAGCTGGGCTGTGGTAGAACTGGGCGATGGCCACCTCGCTGCTGTTCCCCCCATCGAAGCTGAACCTCTCCGAAATCTTCTTAAAACTCTTCCCGTAGTCATAGGACACGTAAACCTGCAAAGAAGAAGCCCCACAATGAGAAGCACAAAATTTTGAGCTCCCTTCTGACAGATTTGGTGAAAATGCAGTGAACTATGAGGCGGGGAAAGATTTGAGATTTTCCCAACCGTGCCTTGAACCCATGGGGCAGCACAGAGGATATTTAATATTTTTGTGCCTCTGAACCCAAACTTGTGGGCCTTTTTTTGTGTCTGTCAGGACACAAGAGCAAGTCAGGCTGTAGCTCAGCAGCTACCATCACCTTGCCTGGCCCAGAAGCAGAAAGTGCACCTGGAGAGGGCCAGGGTGTGTTACTTACATCACTGTTTTTGGGACCCAGCAAGGACAGGCTGTCCCTGGCCAAGGCCACAATCACGTTGCTCTTTTCTCCTGCCCAGTGAACGACCATCTGATTGTGGGAATCATTGAGGCTGACCTGCAACACCAAGGAAAAGGACACCCTGAGTCACGGCCTCACCCACAGGGACAGCAAACATCCTCTCATGCCACCCTTCCTTGGAAATACCAGACTCTGGGAAAACTCATTCAAAGCAGCATCTCTCCTGAACATGTTGGCAGAATGTCCTAAAAGGGTAAGTTTTCCCTTTATTCTTCCTCAGACAAATAGGATTTGGGGGATGATGAGAATGGAAACTCAAACCAAGGACTGAGCAGTGTTTTCACATCCAGGCTGATGAGGCCACAGGGAAGCAGAGGGCCAGGCACTGATCCCTTCTCTCTGGTGACCAGTGGCAGGACTCGAGGCACTGCCCTGAGCTGCTTCAGGGGAGGTTTAGAGGATTTCAGAAAATGTTCTTCCCCCAGAGGGTGCTGGGGGCTCCCCAGGGAATGGGCACAGCCCCAAGAGCTCCAGGAGTGTTTGGACAGCACTCCCAGGGATGCACAGGGCGGGATTGTTGGGGTGTCTGTGCAGGGCAGAGCCCCAGGAGCTCCAGGATAATTTGGACAGCACTCCCTGGGATTGTTGAGGTGTATGCAGGGCAGATCCCCAGGAGCTCCAGGATAATTTGGACAGCACTCCCAGGGATTGTTGAGGTGTGTGCAGGGCACAGCCCCAGGAGCTCCAGGATAATTTGGACAGCACTCCCAGGGATGCACAGGGTGTGATTTTTCGGGTGTCTGTGCAGGGCCAATGTCCTGAGCCTTCCAGCTCAGGACATTCCATGACTCCAGCACACAGGGAGCCGTGCACCATCCCACATGTGCTGTATCTGCCAGCACAGCGCTGGTTTCTGTGGGGAGGCTCTCTCAGCACCAGCACGGTGGGAGCTGAGGGCGCAGGACAAACCCTCGGTGGCTGTCGCCAGCCAGCAGGGACAGCCCAGAGCGGCTCAGCCCGGCCATGGATGGGTGCCCTGCTAGAGGAGTGCGTGCCTGAGCCCTCGCACGCCACAGCTCAGCCCAGGGCTCTAAGCCCGGAGCCGGGGCCTCGGGAAGCTGTAAAAATACAGGGATAAGCCCTTCTTAGGCTTGATACCCTGCAGCTCTCGCTGACCCCGGGACCAGCGAGCAGCACCGCCTGGAAGAAGGGGCTGCTTTAACCTCCAGCAAGCCAAACGCTTGGAAAAACAAGGTCTTTATTCTGGAAGAAGACGGGCGGGAGTGGAGGGGGGGAGAGCCAGCTAGAAGCCCTCAAATCCCTCTTATGCAATAGGCTCACAGGAGAGGAAAGAGAACCGACCCCAACTCCGGCAGGGAGCATCCTGGGGGCTGGAGCATCCCCGGGGCTGGAGCATTCCTGGGGCTGGAGCATCCCCCGGGGGCCGGACGGGCCAGAGCATCCCCGGGGCCTGAGCATCTCCTGAGCATCCCCCGGGCCAGAGCATCCCCGGGGCCGGAGAATCCCCCGGGGCCCGAGCATCTCCCGAGCATCCCCCGGTGCCCGAGCACCCCTCGGGGCCGGAGCATCCCCCGTGCCCGAGCACTCCCGAGGTCCGAGTATCCCCCGGGGCCGGAGAATCCCCTGGGGCTGGAGCGTCCCCCGGACCCGAGCATTCCCGGGGCCGGAGCATCCTCCGGGGTTCGAGCATCCCCCGGGGTCCGAGCATCCCCCGGCTGCCCGGGCACGGACCCCCCCACCGGGCAAACCCCGCGGGAGCTCCTGGCTACGAACGCGGCGCAGATTTAGGTCAGGCATCAGCAGCAGCAGCTACAAAGCCAGGCAGCCAGAGCCCTGCGTGCCCGCTGGAAAAGAAAACAAAATGAAAATGAAAAGGAAGAGACGCTGTTTGAGGATGCAGGGAAACAGGCCGGAGGAGGAGGAATTGCTGCTGCACACTGAGACAGCCGGCAGGCAGCCTGGGGTGTGGAACTGAGCTCTGCACTCCCCGTCCCCCTCCCCTGCTCTGGAAGCAGAATAACCCCGTTTAAATCTCCCACATCTCTGTTGGTTATTTTGGGTGCAGCTTTTTCAGTGACCAGGCTGGAGCTGGGCGCTGTTAGAGCACAGAGCTTGGCTCTTTCAATCCCCTCAGTCAAGAGGGGTTTGTTACTACTTCAGTGTCAATTTTAATAGTACTTATCTTTTTTTTTCTTTTTTTTTTTTTTTCCCCACAAGAAATCCGACACTTGGGAGTTTCAAAAGCAGGAAAACCAGAGGAGACTCCTATCTGCACCTTGATTTAACCTCAGCAGTAAACCTCTCTCTCTTTTTTTCTTGCAAGATAAAGCAGACACCAAGATCCCTTTTTTTTTTGAGACTTGGGAAGTGAAGTGAAATCCAAAAACCAGGGGCAACATGTTGGGGTTCAGGGGAGCCAGCTGAGCTTTGCTGGCCCTTGAGGAGCAGGGTGAGCTCGGGCAGTTTGAGGATGGCAGAGTCCCTGTATAAAGGCAAACTGGAGACAGGCAAGGTCTGGCTCCCTGGTAGGAGGAAGGAGTGCTCAGCAGGAAGGTTTGGAGCAGCTGGAGAAGCTCTTACTAGAGGGTGTAAAGCAGGAGAAGGCAACACAAGGATGCTCCAAGTCTCCCAGGAAGGGGTTGTACAGCAGTAGCTCAGTTTATGAGCCTCACATTTTTGGTTTTTGCTGCCTTGCAGCCCTTCGAGCTCTGTGGGGACCCAAGTGGCTCAGGGGAGCACCAAACAGGACCCCACAGACAGCAGCTATGTCCCATTAACCAGGATGGGCTTTGTGGAATAGGTTTGGGATCAGGCTGCTGTTAGGGACTCTGTCCTGCTGCTGTGGCACTGTCACAGCGTCCTCACCTCCCCTAGCAGGGGACAAGCCTGGGGAACTGGTGTAACCTCTGAACAGGCAGTGACTGGTGCCTAATGGAAACAGCATTTAGCATAAATTCCACTTAATGGGGAAGTGTTTTGGTCTTTGCCAAGTGATTAAGTGTATATGAAATATGCATGAAATTCTAATTTGCCCTCCTAATATGTAAGGTGCCAAATGAAGTCCAGGAGGGGAAAAGTGGAGCCAAGACATAGCAGAAAAGTGGAGAACAAGACACAGAGGCTGGTTGTAGCTGTGGTTAATGGAGTCAACGTTTCTAGCTTTGCTCTGTGTGTATTTCTTTGTTAACAGCATCTTCCAACAAATGAATGCCCTGCAGGAATGGGATGGGAAGAGGACAGCCCCTGGAGGTGCCATCTGAGAGTGTTATGAGCTTCTGAGAGCTCCAGGTTGGGCTGGCAGAGGGAATTTCTGGGAGCTGAGGTGGAAGTGTTGCCCTGCTGAGCCTGGAGAAGTGATGAGAGCTCCTCAAGAATTGAGGAGACCTGGATGAGTGCAGTGCTGACTCCTCGAGTGCCCAGGGCTGGGGGAAGAGCCCTGTCCATGTGCTTTGGCACCTAAACTTCCAGCTTCCCTTCCTGTCTCATCCCTCTTAGTTGCCTATGCCCACATTTGGAGTTTGGAGAAGGATTTTGCTTGTGGAGGATTTTCACCCCTGGCATGTGACAAGTGAAAGCTCCAGCGAGGTGCAGTCTGGCCAGGGGATGAGTGACTGGCAGGGACAGCTCTCTGGAGCTGCTCTCAAGCCCTTCCCTCTAAATCCCAGCCTTGGAGCCTCCGCTCTGCGTGGGAAGCATGACTTCCCCGTGCAGAAATCCCACTGCTGGCTGTGGTGAGCTGCCAGCAGAAATACCGTGTGCTGGCTGACTTGTGACAGCAGTGACAAGTGACAGGACAGCACTGGGGGCTACTCCTGGTGTCCAGCAGGCTTGGGAGCTCGCTGTGTGTGTCCCTGGGTTCGCTTTGTTGAGGATTAAAGCTCCAGCTCTGGGGCTGGCCCTGCAGCTCGAGCCGGGCGCTCGCGGTTCCTCGGGAGGTGATGTACTGTGACAGCTCAGGGCTGGGGCTCAGTGCTGTAAAACAGAGCAGAACAAAGATTCCTAGGGATCACCGGGGTGTTTTCCCATCCAAACAAATGCAGTTCCCAGGGGATTTCTGAATGGTGAATAAGTTATTACTGCTGTGTGATAAGCGAAGCTGGCAAAGAGCAAGGGTCCTCTGTGATCCTCTGTGAGCGGCTCTGAAACCACCCAAGCATTGCCATCAGCTCGGATCACAGTTTCAGAGCTGCCAAGACATGCATGGAGAAGGGGAATGGGTGAAATATTTTGGTCCCAGTAGCTGGTGGAACGATGACAGGGCTGGAGAAGGGGTCAGAAGCAAAGCTGCTGCCCGGATAGCGCAGGGCAGAACGAGAGAAGGTCTGACCGTGCTCCTCCTCGTTCCAGCTCTCTGGAAGCTGCAGAGGACAAGTGCCAGGCCTTTGGTGCCCATTCCCCGTCCTCCCCCGGGCAGGGCTGACGCAAGAGCCCGGCCCCAGAGTGCCATGGGTGGCTCCTGCTCCCGGCACGCCGCGTTCCCCGCGCGCTCCCGCTGAAGCTCCATTACCGCGCCTTCTGCTCCGCTCCCGAGCATCTGCTCCCAGCCCTGCCAGGAGAGTTTAAAATACAGCCTGTGCCTGCCGTGCCGCTGCTTGTGGCTCGGACTGAAAATGCCAGGGTCTGAAATCATTGATATGAAACACGGGTGACTCATTTCGGAGAGTGCCAGGCCCCGTGTTAATTTAGTTAATACTGAAATCATCTGCTTGCAGGGCTGTTTTCTCTCTGCCACCACCAAGAGAGCTCTCCCTGAGCTGTCGTTTCCAGAGAATGGAAAAGGGAGGGGAGTAGGAAGATTGGGGTCAGGGCAGGAATCCAGAAACAACCCCAGAAACAACCTAGGTTCTCCTAGATTCATAGAGGGGCAGGGATGTGATGGGAATGGAGAGTTCCCCAGCAGATTTGGCAAGTGCTGATGAAATTCACTCCCCCATAAAGAAGGAAGAAGGCTGCAGAAGAGGTCCAAAGTGTGCCATGAGCTTGGCATTGCAGCTCTGGAAAGCTTGAGCGATGCCCATGGGACACCACAGCGCTCACAGAATCTGCGAGGAATCTGCTGGAGGGGAAAAAGAATGAATAAAACCTCAAATACCTCTCCCAGCCACCATGGTGCCAGGAGCAGGAACTGTGTGGCTTCCAGGGATCAAGCTCTGGCAAAAAGCAAAGGCCAGGAGCAGGGAAACCTCAGGATGGCCATGAAAGACCCAGTAATGGGGAGGAAGACCTACTGACACAAAGAAGGAGGAAAAGGACGCAGCTGGGACATGTCACCACCCAGGGCACCTCCAGAAGGTTAAAGTCTGATGTGGGAAGGCTCTGCCAGGCTGGCAAAGTAGGTCACAATTAAGTCTGGTTCAATTGCGATGCGGCGTGACTGATGTCTGCGCTCCCAGGGCAGCATGGAGCTCACCCTGCAGAGCAATCTCTGCCTCCCTGGGAGCAGCAAGGCTCTCTGCCAGCTCTGCACGTTCCACTGGAGATTATCTGAGGTCTCCATCAGCGCAGAAGGGTGGGCAGGGCCAAGGTCAAGAGGTGGGCTGGTAAGAGGTCAGGTCACAGTGAATGGCCTGGAAATGATGAAAACTCGGTGGTTTTCCTCAAAGGCAGGATGGGTTATCATCAGGAAACAGAGAGGTTGGGAGCAATGAAATAGTCCCCCCCCAGAAGGAGAAGAGAAAAATTATTTTAGAGCAGGCACTAATACTGATTCAGGGGACAGGGAGGTGACAGCCACATGCAGAGGCTCGAGCCTTGCAGTGACAGCAGAGAGGGGAAGTGGCTGCCACAGGAGCCACCAGCACTCAGAGAAGATGTCCTTTGTCCTAGCGTGGTTTAAGGCAAAGATTTCTTGTGGGCTGTGTGCTTTAGGGGGTGGCTTTAGATAAACTTTCTCCTAAGAAGGGGAAGGGATGCCTGGAGGTCAAGGTTACATATATTTTAGCAGTGTGAATGCTCTCATAGCTCCCCTCAGCACCAGCAGACCCCATCTGAGCTCCTGGCCCAGCATTTTTCCTCTCTGTGTGCCACAGCCATGGCACAACAGTCTCTCCACACCCACCCCATGGTCACCCTCCAGCCCAGCACACACACAGGCACCCAGAGTGGCTGCTGCTCTCTCCTGTGTTCATTTCTGGTTCACACCCAGCAGCTGGAATTTATGTGGGAATGTGGGGAGGTTCCGTGGAAATGGCAAATCCTGGGGCTAGGCCCTGTTTCCAGGTCTGAGCAGGGATGTGCAGGCAGGAGCACAAAGGTTGTGAGGGGACAGCAGGGTGGGTGGCAGGCCAGCAGCTCGTGCCAGGAGCAGGAGGGCAGGGTGAGGTGCTACGCTTGTGGTTCAGGGAGCCCTGCTGGCCCCAAGGGTGAAGTTTTCTTGCCCTGGGGATGCTTCTCTGCTGCTGGTGGCATCCTTGAGAAGTCCTGTCTCGTGTCAGTGCCTGGTGAAACAGTCTGTCCATTGTAACCCTCACCAACAATCCCACAGAGGTGAGGGCTGTGCAAGGGAACAAAACCTGCTCTGTCTCAAAGCTGACGGACTCGAGTCGAGCATTTGGTCTCCTGATTGCTGCTGCTCTGGAGTCAGAAAAAAACAAGGAAAAGCCACAAAGGGAGTTAGGCTGCTGGTCCTGCTATTTGGTGATGCTCCTGGAAAGTTCTGCTGCAGCCTGCCCAGCAAGGATGTGATCAGCAGTGAGGGTCCAGATAAAAAATCCAAGTAACACCCTGTGCTTGTGCTTTGGTGTCCAAGGCAAGAGGGCTCTGAGCCTGTTCCTGACGCTGCTGAGTAAGCTGTGTTTGGCTCCTGAGGAGCTACAAAGGCTTTGGATGTTCTTCCCCTGCTCAGTTCCAGACAGAGCAGTGCATCCCTCCCTCTGCTCCCCCGATGACATCACCCCCCCAGCAGCAAACCTTGCTTTCCCCAGCCCCTGAGCTGAGCCTGGGCTCTCAGCTGTCCCACCAGCCTGGTTCAGGAGCACAGCACAGAGCCAGGAAAGGGCAGGGAGTTTTGGGGCACGAGCCAGGGCATAGCATATGGCCAAGTGACCTGCCAAAGGCACGGGGGTGGGATGTGTCCCAGATCAGGGACTGCAGTGACACGGCACAAGGATGCTCGCTCCGAGCACTGCCCCTTATGCTGATGGCCCTGGGAGAGGAGTGCTTTGACTGCACGATTTTCTGCTGGTGTTGGAGTGCCAGAGAACTGGGGGAGGGGGGTCACGGGGATTGTTGGGTGCTTGTGACCAGGCACAAGACCCCTGAAAAGCTGCACAGCTTTTCCGGCTTCCCAGGCTTTAGTGACTTGTGTGGTCAGATCTGTAACACAGCCTAGGACACACAGGCTCCCTCTTGTCCCCTTTATTCAGGCAGAGCCCTGATTTAAAGTGCTGTAGTGCTTGGGAGAACTCAGAAATGTTGTTCAGTGCCTAGCAACTCTTCCTGGTGACACACCTGGGCTGTAAAATCTGTGTGTCTTGCCCCACAGCAGAGGAAGGAACGGGTGCTGTGTGCTCTGCTGCCAGTGAGAGCAACTCCATTCCCCAGGCAAATCCCTTCTGGAAGCTTGAGGCAATGAGAAAATCCCAAACAGTGGCAAACTGTTGAACTCCCACTGCTTCCTATTAGTCCTGTTCTGGGTAGTGACAGGGTTACTGCACCTCCTGGATCTGCAGCTCCGTGTGCAGGTGACAGGGACAATCCTGACAGAGCAGCTCTGTACCTGGCTGGATGGAAGGCACGGGGAGACAGAAGGGAAAGTGCCACCAATGTCTTGCCGTGGATGAGAGACAAGTGTCATGTTTTCTTCTAAAATGGGGTAGCTGTGTTATGCTAAAAACAGCCAAACGCTGAGGAGGTAGAGGAGGCGAAGCAGATTTTCAAGGGGAGGAGGAACAGCTTTTCCCTAAACAAGGGAACAGAAGGGCTTTAGGAGCAGCACCAGCCCTGCATGTGCCCCTCCAGCAGCTCCAGGGCCAGCCCTGCCTCGTGACTAGCTCCTTCTGATCCTACAAGTAGCAAAAAGGGGAAATTATAGAGCATCTGGGGGGGAAATACTATCCAAGGAGGCAAAGGCAGATGTCACCAAAGGCTCAAAGCCTCTCCTCAAGTGTCCTTCTGTGGGCTGGTCCCCCCCAACAGCATTTTGGGCACGTGATGGGGACACAGGCAGTGTCAGCAAGGAGGATCAAGTAGGGCAGCCAAGTGTAGACAGCATGTGGGTACATCAGAAATAAAGTAGAACCTTAAAAAAGCTGAAGCTTTCCCCAGCCAAAAGTGTAATTTGTCATCACCACCCAAAAGAGATGGAAAAGAAAGGGTGAGGGGGAGCCTTCATGGTCCTGGCAGCAAAACTTGCCAGCGAATCAAGCCCGAGCAGGGATACTTTCAGAAATAGCAGTTTCTGCATTTTCCTGCCATGAGCAACTCTGCTCCCCTTGTTTTCCGAGGATCATCGGAGGATGGCTCAGGCACGCAGGGAGCCCTCCTCGCGGGGAAGGACGCGGTGCCTCACAAATAGCCATGTCACAAATAGCGTCACCTCCCCCTGCCCGGCTCCCGAGCGCGGCGATGCTCAGGGCGAGCATCCCCGGAGGCGCCGCTGCCCGCAGGGAATCGCAGTCCGTCCCTTCCCGGCTGCCGGCGGCGGGGATGCCCGGCCCCCGTCCCCGCCGGGTGCCCTTGGCTGCTCCCTCCGGGAGCGCATCTCGCCGGGGACGAGCCCGCGAGTGCCACCGCCAGCGTGCCCGCGGCCAGCCGGGGATGCGGGGCGAGCCAGCGTTGCCTAAATACGCGCTGCTCTCCACACAGCCGCCACCCCACGCACCGACCCCTGCCCGGGCGGGACGCGCCGCGACCCCCGGGGAAGGATGTGGAGCGGGGGGTGATGGATGGAGCGCGGCGTTCCGCGGGGGGCGAGCCGCGCCTGTGCCCCCCACGCCATCGCGTGCCATGCCACGGCATCCCGCGGCAGCCGCGGTGCGGGCTCACCTGTCCGTACACCTGGATGGGCTCGGGCGGGCGCGGCGCGGCGCGGCGGCCCCGCGGGGGCTAGCAGGAGCGGCAGGAGCGGCAGGAGCCGGCGGGGGAGCGGGGAAGCACGGCCGGCCCCGCCAGAGCTCCGTGTCGCCATGTTCGTGCCGCCGGGGCCGGGCGGAGCGGAGCGGAGCGGAGCGGGGCCGGGAGGAGCGGCAGCCGCGCCGCCGCCCGGAGAGAATGTGCATGGGCAGCGCTGCCGTGCGAGCCCCCCCGCCGCTCCCCGCGGGCAAGGATGCTCGGGCCCCCTCCTCTGTTGTCGGCTGCTTCTCGCTGTTTCCTTTCCTCTTCCTCTTTTTCTTCCCTCTCGGTGTTTTTTGCCCCCTCCGGAGGATGCTCGGCTCCCCGGCGGGGTGGAGTGAAATAAGTTCTGGTGGATGTCTGTGGAATGGGCTAAAGCTCGGCCCCCCCGCCCCACATCTCCTCTCCCTCGCCTTTCCCCTGCTCTTTCTCCTCTTCTTCTTTTTCTCCTTCTCCCTCTCTTCACGTCGAGATGGGGTGAAATAATAAGTTCAAGTTAATTTCTGTGAAATGTCGGAAATCGACTTGAAGGGAGCTGAATGAAAGGAAACTGTGTTCAAGTAAAGAGGCTGTTTAGGAGCATGTGGAGTGACAGGGCAAAGGGGAAAGGCTTCAAACTAGCAAAGAGTAGGGTTAGGTTGGATGTTAGGAATAGATTTCTCCCTGTGAGGGTGAGACCCTGGCACAGGGTGCCCAGAGAAGCTGTGGCTGCCCCTGGATCCCTGGAATTGTCCAAGGCTGAGTTGCATGGGCCTTGGAGCAACCTGAGACAGTGGAAAATGTCTCAGTTTCTGCCTTCTTTTTTACCTGGGCAGAGCTGGGAAGGTGAGCAGGACATGGTGGGAGTAGGAAGCCAGAGACCTTCAGAGTCTCTCCAGGACCCTCTGCCACCTCTCCCTCCCATGGCAGGTGGGTTTGAGCTGTGCCAGTGCCCGTGTGCTTCCCACAGAACACGTGGCACAGGTGACATGCCCATAACTCACCAAAGTGCAGGAGGTGATGCTTGGTTGGTTATGCAGGGACAGCACAGGAGTGATGCCAGTGGCCACAACTCTGATTTATTGGGGCAGCAAAAAGTGCTGGACTTCCAGGCGTGGGATTGCCCTGGTGCTGCTCCCCTGGTCACTGTGCATCTCCTTCAGAAAGCAATTTATCCCATCCCTGCCTGGGGCTCGTGTGTGTCCCGGGTGTTACAGAGCAGGGTGGGAAGGGGGAGCAAGGATTTGAGGCAGGAGATTCGAATGGCACTGGGAGATGGCAGGAAAGGTGAGCTGTGCCTGTTGCTCAGCCCCAGCTTGTCTCTCTAAATTTCTTGAGGTGTTTTTCAGGCATGATCTTGCTGCTAAGAAATGGCTCAGGCCTCTTGTGTCTCCGAGGTACTGAGAACACACTGATGACTTCAATCCCTCTGCCTCTCATGCACCATTCCAGCATTTCCAACAAAGAAAATGGATGTGGCCCAGCAGTGAAGGAATGGGAGCCTGTAAATCCCATGGACAGCCCCAAGGCAGTCTTGCTCCTCCTTATTCCACTTGCCTTAATAGCAGAAACGTTGTCCAGAGCTTTCCCCGAGGTGCTTTCACCTAGAAACCCAGTTAGTGTATTTCAATTATCGGGTCAATACAATTATAAGCCCTCCTAATAAGGCTTTTAGAGGTCTTGACTCAGAGTGATGTGCCCCTGGAGGACAGGAGGTCACCGTGGCTCCAGGCAGTCAGTGAGGGAGTTTTGTTGTGTGGGAATCCCTGCAGCCAGTTGCTCTCTGGGTCAGATGAGAAGGACTCAAAAAGGACCTGGAGATGAGGAATTGTAGTGATTTTGGTTTGTTAATTTTAGGGTTTTTTTTAAAATTTTGAGATTTTCTAACTAATGTGTTGGCGAGTGTGGTGGGTTTTAGTGTTGGTTGATCGTTAATGTGTTTATTTCTTTGTGAGACAGGATAAGGAGAAAGGTAAAGCAGGTTCAGACTATAACAGGAATAGAGTAAGAAATAGGAGGAAATGAGGAACTGCCTCTGCTGAGGTGCTAAATGGAGGACAATGGTGTTTGGGGGGTTTGCTGTCTCTCTTCCAGCCTTTGTTTCACACTTCTTACAGGGTGCAAGAAGGGTCCCTGTCCCCCTGTGAGCTCCCTGTGGTGGGCACAGGGAGAGAGCTTTAGCCAGGAGCTCTTGGGTGAGCAAGCCCTGCTAATGCTCACAGATGAATGGCTCTTTCTTTGTGCAGGGAAACACACGTTTCCCTTGCCAAGGTATTTTTTGTTTCTTGAAAAGAGCCGTAAAGGGGAGAGGGGAACAGTGCAGAGTTTATTTTAAGGTCCATCTGGATTTCATCAGCAGCAAAAGCTGTGAACTCCAAGAGCAAGGTGAGGAGCCCCTGGCCCCCTGGTTTTCCTTCCCTTCTTCCCTGAGACCTTTCCCTGTCTCAGCTTTAGAGGTCCCAGAGGGTTTGGGGGACTGAGGGGCTGGAACAGCCATTTTCACAAAGCCTCACTGAGAGAGTAAAGCTGCTTAAAGGAGCCATTGCTTGTTGCTGGAGCTGAATCAGGGAGCAAAACAGGGACGCCAGGAGCCAAAGACATCACACTATCCATGGCATTGGTCTCAGAGCCTTCCTCTGAGGATGATGATGGTTGTAGGGTTTCCTGCAGGGCTCAGGGCTGTGTCAGAGGCACCCAGTTGTTGCACTCACACACCACGGGTCACTTGGCTTGCTGGGGTCTCTGTGAGGGGGATGCTCAGTGTGTGGTACAAAGGTGCACTGCCCTGGTGAGTGGCAGAGCATCGTGAAGAGGGGAAGGAAATGCTCCGTGTGGGGTGGGACAGGGAGGCTATTGCAGATAAATCAGCAGAAAAGGCTCTGCTGCCAGGAAAAGCGTGAGGAATGGGGTCATGGAACAGAGCAGGGACACCCCATGTGTGTCCTCTAAGAGAGCCTCTCCTGCCCCACGCTTGGGGGACGAGGAGGAGGAGGAGGAGGAGGAGGAAGGGCATCCACGCAGGTGCAGCTCCAGCGCTGGCTGTGGTGAGCAACATCCCCATCTTGTGGCAACAGCAGCACCAGGGGACCGGAGCCAGAGCTGCTGCTCTCCGTGCCGCTGAGCCCCAAGGCCACCGCGGGGACGCGTCCTGTGCCCGCAGCCTCGGCAGGGCGGTGACCCGCAGGACACGAGCTCCCTGTGCCCGGAGCCGGGCTGCTGTACATCCATCCCAGGGGGAATGCCGGGCAGAAGGGCCGTGGGAGGGTGCACCGGGCACCAGAGTGATGCAATTTCATCCTAAGCCTTTACTGCCCTGCCAGGACCCAGCTGGGTCACTGTCTGTCCCCAAGCTGCCAGGATGGGGTGCCCGGGCTTTAGGCTCTGCTAAGGTGGGAGGATGGGATGATGAGAACCTTTCCCAAGAGTGGATTGGGAATCAGGATGGCCAATCACTGTGATGTTGTCACCGTGTTTGATCTGGGCTGTGCCTTGACCCCAGGCAGTGCTCCAGGCCCCAGGTTAATCAGCAAACAGGGGTGCTGTCCACGTGGGGAGAGCAAGTTGGGATGGGCTGGTGAAAAGGTGAAGGCAGAGTGTGACCGTGCTGGCAGCATGTGGGGCAGGTGTCCCTTGTGCTCACCAGGTGCCACAGGTGTGGTGGTGTGGCCTCGGCCATGCCCTGCCTGGGGACAGCTGAGGCTGGGGGAGGAGCAGAGGGGCTGTCACCACAGCAAGGGACTCACAGAAGGGGCTCCATCCCCAGCAAGGGCAGCAGGGCTCCAGGGACTGGTGGAACTGGGGGAGCAGGGAGTGGGAAAGCACAGGTGTCACCGTGCAGGGACACGGTCACACCTAAGGAGGTTTGGGGCACTGCAGGTGGCTTTGGCCACTCTGTGTTTTGCCCATTTTCTGCTGTTTTGGCACAAATTTGCTGCCAGCACAGCACAGCTCTGTGCCAAGCCCCTCGTGGGTTCTGTAGGGCAGAAACAGGCTGCACAGGAGACTTTGCATGAGCCAGGGAGAAGGGACCAAACAGCAGTCAAGTTGGCAACTGAGATTTATTGAACATGGGTCACCCCAAAGGTGGGGTGACCAGATTTCAGCAGGAAACACACAGGCCCTTAAGGGGGAAGCTGGCCACAGACCCTTGAGTGAGGAGAAGCCCCTGCCCCTCACATCTGGGTGCCCGGTCCTCCTCCCTTCCCCCTCAGTGCTCTCAGGGAGCTCAAGAGACCCCCAAGACTCAAAGCCTGCCTCTGTCCTACAGGCATGATGCTTCCATGGGACATCCCTGGGCAAGAGGAAGGAGGTTGAGTGCAAGAAGTCCCACCAAAGGAGCCACCAGAAGAAGCCACACCACCTCCAAAAGTTAGGTTTTTTTTCCAAAATACAGCTTGTCCTGATGGACACCATGATGGGAACAAGGAATCGTCAACAAAGGGGCGCAGCAGTGGAACAAAGACCCTGCCGCGAGTCACGTTAATTTGTGCCACGTTACTGTTCTATTTGTGCCATGTTATTCTTCTTGTAAAGCATCAGCACAGCACTAAAGCAGCGCAGGGACCTTAGCAGAGATCCAAAGGGAGCTGGGAGGGGAAGCAGTAGGAAAACCAGGGCAGATCTGTGGTGTGGAGCAAGGCCAGACACCGCCGCTCTGGGACCGGTGCAGGTCGGACGCTCACCAAAAATCACCCATGCTGGTCATGTCATCAGGGACAGGGGCTCTTTGTCCGTGGGAAACAGTCTTGGGTGGCTGGTAAGGAATGGGACCAGATCCAGCCAGAGAAGGGACACACTTTGGAGGAAGCCTACTCAGTCTTGGAGGCCCCGACACCGTTGGATGCTCCTGGATCTTTCTTGGAGCCCCCGACGCCGTTGGACGCTGCCAGGTCTTTCTCTCGGAGCTTGCGCAGGTAATCGTGGGGGCCTTTGCCCTCGAAGGACGTGGGGCTCTTGTAAGAACCCCCAATCTTGTCCCAGAGGGTGAAGTACTGCCCGTAGTTGTAGTCGAAGTACAGGTGGTGGTCGGTGTGGTGGGCAGAGCCGTTGATGACGTGCCGCAGCAGCCGCGGCACGCGGTAGTCGCCGTCGTGGATGGAGATGGTCCAGACGTTGACGAAGATGTAGAGGCCCAGGTAGGTGACTTTGTGCAGGGGGAACAGGAAGGGGTAGATGTGGTAGGGCAGGCTCTGCATGAAGCCATCCACGGGGTGGAAGGCGTGGCTGGCGAAGGGCGTGGCGATCTTCCACAGGTGGTGGGGCTTGTGGAAGCGCTGCGGGGACAGGGGGTGTCAGTCGGGGTGGGACCTTTTAGAGGGTCCCCCAGCCAGATTCATGGCCCCAAGGGATGCTGTTTGGGCCTTCACCACCCAAACTGAGAGGGGAACACGTGCCCTAAAGGGCTCTCAGCTCCCATCACATGGTGACGCCTTGTTCAGCCATTCCCACCCGAGCATGCATCCCCTGGGAGGATGGAAATGCAGCTTAGAAATGTCCCAGAGCAGGACAAGGACTCTTGTCCCTGTCCTGTCCCATACCTTATAGAACAGCTTGTGGTGGAGACCACGGTGTATCCAGTAGATGCCCATGTCAGTGAAGAAGAGGAAGGACAGCATGCTGAGGAAGACACCAGACCAGCCTAGGGGGGGACAGGGTTGTTAGAGGTGGTACATGTGTGCATCAGGAGGCTGTGAGGGTCTCCACAATGGTCCTCGTGGTGGGAGACACATCTGAGTCGTGCCAGGGTCTGCCCCACTGAGGTGAGAGCGTCAGGCTGACTCAGGGCAAGTGAGTCAGGTGCTGTTTCACTGCTGTTTCACTGGGGCAAGTGAGTCAGGTGCTGTTTCCTTTCCCTTTCCAAGGGAAGGGAAGGATCTCTTTTGTGGAGGGTGGAGCGTGTCAAGCAGGGGGACACGACCCTGAGTGAGGGTGTCTGGGTGCCTCCTCTGCACCCAGAGAACCTGGGCTTTTGGCTGACAGGCTGGGACAGGAGGAACCCAGGAGGATTTCTAGTGAAGAAGAGGAAGGACAGCATGCTGAGGAAGACACCAGACCAGCCTAGGGGGGGACAGGGTTGTTAGAGGTGGTACATGTGTGCATCAGGAGGCTGTGAGGGTCTCCACAATGGTCCTCGTGGTGGGAGACACATCTGAGTCATGCCAGGGTCTGCCCCACTGAGGTGAGAGCGTCAGGCTGACTCAGGGCAAGTGAGTCAGGTGCTGTTTCACTGCTGTTTCACTGGGGCAAGTGAGTCAGGTGCTGTTTCACTGCTGTTTCACTGGGGCAAGTGAGTCAGGTGCTGTTTCACTGCTGTTTCACTGGGGCAAGTGAGTCAGGTGCTGTTTCCTTTCCCTTTCCAAGGGAAGGGAAGGATCTCTTTTGTGGAGGGTGGAGCGTGTCAAGCAGGGGGACACGACCCTGAGTGAGGGTGTCTGGGTGCCTCCTCTGCAGAGAACCTGGACAGGCTGGGACAGGAGGAACCCAGGAGGATTTCTCAGGGTTGTCATCGGGAGAAATGGGGGCTGAGGGAGGTGACACAGGTGGGGAGAGGACGCTGCTGTGGCAGGGGGTGCAGGGAGGTCACTCACCATACGGGGAGTCCTCGATGTTGTCGTAGAGTTTGCTGTAGCCCCGCACCTCGGCGAAGAACAGGGCCACGGTGGGGACACTGATCCAGGGCAGGGAGCGCACGGCATAGGCGATCTCCCGGCTCACCTGGTTCTGTGGGGGGTGACAACAGGGGTCAGGGCACAGGGGACATCTCCACCTGGTTCTGTGGGGGGTGACAGCAGGGGTCAGGGGCACAGGGGACATCTCCACCTGGTTCTGTGGGAGGTGACAGCAGGGGTCAGGGGCACAGGGGACATCTCCTGGCCCACCTGGTTCAGTGGGGGGTGACAACAGGGGTCAGGGGCACAGGGGACATCTCCACCTGGTTCTGTGGGGTGTGACAAGAGGGGTCAAGGGACATCTCCCAGCTCACCTGGCTCTATGGGGTGTGGCAAGAGGGGTCAAGGGACATCTCCCAGCTCACCTGGCTCTATGGGGCATGGCAAGAGGGATCAGGGGCACAGGGCACACTTTGAGAGCCCCAGTGCCCCTCATAAGGCTGGGAGGGCTGGGCGTCGTGGCCACCCCTTTGTCGTGGCATCTGGGCCATGGTGCTGCTCATATGGGGCCAGCTGTGCTTGGGGCAGGGCTCATGCTGGGTGCTGGGGTCAGTGGGCTGTGGCACTCGCTTCTGGTCAGGGATGATCAAGGGCAACAGCAGGCAGAGAAGGGTGGAAGTGACAGCGGGGACAGCCCGTGCCACAACGCTGGCAGGTGACATTTGGAATGGACAAGGGGATGGCGAGGGGGACAGTGCCACACAGGGCCTGGGCGAGGGTCAGCAAGGCGCACCCACCTCCAGGAACTGGGGATGTTTTTTGAGCTCGTGGTCGAAGATGAAGTAGTAGCTGAGGGTGCCGAAGAGCAGGTAGAGGGCGAGGGCCCCCAGGTTGGTGATGACAAAAAGGCTGAGGAGCTGGCGGCAGGGCTCGCCCTCGGGCCACCCCGCCGGGTACACGTAGGGGGTCAGCAGGTGCCGGTCCGCGGCTTCCAGCACCAGATCCATGGTGGCTCCTGCAGGAAAAGGAGTTGGTGTGACTGCTCCGAGGTGTCCCTGCCTAGCGCCGCAGGGACACGGGAAATCGGGTGCCCGCCAGGATGTGGGCAGGGGCGGGCAGGTTTGGCATGCTGTCCGTCTGGCTGGATCGCCTTAGCCGGGACTGGGGAGCAAATCTGGGACACGCAGGTTGTGGGTGTCAAGCAGGGAAGACGCAGGAGTGGGGACTCCCGTAATTCTGTGCCCTGTTGCCGTGGGAGGGGGCACTTATGGCAGGGGACAGCGGGCAGCGGGTGACACCGGGATGCGGGTCTGGGGTGCAAAACCCCTTTTGGGGCAGCACACGGGGCTCCGTTCCGTGCCCTGCGGGGCCATTCCCCGGGCAGGGTGGGTGCCCAAGGGGGGTCACCGTGCCCGGGAGCCGCAGGTGGCACGGCCAGCGGCGGGGAGCTGGGAACGGGGAGGCAGCGCGGGGGCCCTGCCGGGGGTGTCCCCCCTCCGTGACCCCCACCCCGGCACCCCAAACCCGGCACCCCAAACCCCGATCCCGTTACCTGCCCGGGGTCCCGGAGCGGCGCGGGCCGGGGGCGGGGCCAAGCGGTAGCGCCACGTGACGTCACCGGCGGAAGAGCTCGCGCCACCTCGGGCGGTGACGTCAGTGCGCAGAAAGAGGCGGAGTCAAGAAATGGGGGCGTAGCCATTGGCTGGGGCGTGTCGGGGCGTGGCCCGAATGGGCGTGGTCTGGGCGGGGCGGAGCTCCGCAGTCGTTCCTCGGTCTCTGCGAGAGCTGCCGGAGGGGAAATTTTGGGGAATTTTGGGGAATTCTGCCCGCTCTGGGCCCCTTCCCTGCTGTCCCCTCGGACGTGTAAAATATATAAGTATTTCCCAAATATATATGGGAAATATATATGTGTGCATATATATAAATATATATATCTGCATCTCTATATATATGTATAGCTATATAGATTTATAGATTATATATAGATTATATAATAACCCCCCCCAAATTTTAATTAGCTTGGGTTCCTTAAAGTCAAACTCACTATATGTGGAGCACTTTAGGATTACTTTCAGTATTTTATGGGGTGCTAGAGGGCCACAATTAAAATTTGGGGTTACTAGAGGCTATTGGGGTTACTTGAGGTCAAACTCACTCTCTCCTGAAAATTTTGGTGTTACTTTAGGTCACTTTTGATATTACTAGAGGTCAGCCATTAAAAGTTTGTGTTCCTATAGGTCATCAGGGTTTCTTGAGGTCTAACTCGCTCTCTCCATGCACTTTGGGGCACTTTGCATCTTTTTGGGGCATACTTGATGTCAGTTATGAATAATTTGAGGTTTCTCTTGCTCATTTGGGTTCCTTAGAGTGAACAAAGTTATTCCTGACAAAGCTCCCTGCCCTCCCCTCCTTGACAGCTTTGCCCCCTTTGATGGTATTCCTGTGCATTTGCAGCAGCTCAGAGCTCTCCAGCTCTGTCCCTTCTGGCTGAATCTCAGTGTCCCTCTGTCCCCCCACCCTGTCACCCTCTGAAGCTGCAGATCTTGGGTGGGAGTAAAAGACACCAACAGTGTTTGAAACTTTAAACCAAATTTATTGGACTGCTAGCATTAACAGCACCCATTGCCCAGGGTTTGGTTTTAATCATCATTAATACACGGTTAAGTAATCACTCTTTAATAAATTTGGGCTAAATCAGCCAGGAGTCTGCAAAAGAAAACATATGCAGTTGGAATAGTGAATTTAAGGCATTTTTCTCTTTTCTTTTTTTCTTTTTAAACACAGCTGTAGCATGTGAAAGCCTTTGAGTCACATTTCCATCATCCCAAATGAGCCCCCATGGTTAGATTTACCCTAGGCCATCTGACAGCTGCTAATTTTGCTTCTCCATCTGATCAGGTTGTTTTTGGAACATTAAATTACAACCTGAAGAGTTTAAGATCAAAGAGAGTTTGATATCCCAGGATCAGTTTTACTAGTCTGGATTTCAAGTAGCAAAAGCCAGCTCTGCTTTGGGGTAAAGCTGGAAGAGTTAGATGGGATTTTGGGAAGGAATTCTGCCCTGGGAGGGTGGGCAGGCCCTGGCACAGGGTGCCCAGAGAAGATCTGGATCCCTGGCAGTGCCCAAGGCCAGGTTGGATGGGGCTTGGAGCCACCTGGGACAGTGGAAGGCGTCCCTGCCCATGGCAGGGGGTGGAATGAGATGAGCTTTTAGGTCTCTTTCTCTTCCAAACTAAACTGAGGTGATTCCAGGACAATTAAGTCCATGAATCTGCGGTCAGTGCTGTGGTGAGCTCTGTGGCCAGTGCTGTGGTCAGGGCTGTGGTCAGTGATGCGGTCAGCTCTGTGGTCAATTAATTCTGTGGTCAGCGCTGTGGTCAGTGCTGTGGTCAGCTCTGTGGTCAGGGCTGTGGTCAGCTCTGTGGTCAATTAATTCTGTGGTCAGGGCTGTGGTCAGCGCTGTGGTCAGGGCTGTGGTCAGTGATGTGGTCAGTGATGTGGTCAGTGATGTGGTCAGTGATGTGGTCAGGGCTGTGGTCAGCGCTGTGGTCAGGGCTGTGGTCAGGGCTGTGGTCAGCTCTGTGGTCAGCTCTGTGGTCAGTGCAATCCCACGCTCAGGCTCTCCTCTCACCATTGCTCTTCGGACAATCTGCCAAACCCTTTAGGAGCCAAAGAAAGCCACGAACATCCCCACCAGCCCCTGTGTTGTTTACCCGGCTGCCCAGCACCATCAGCCCTGCAGTGCCCGGGGATCCTCTCCATCCTCGGGGCTCCCCCCGCAGCCCTCAGGCAGCTCCCTGGGGCGCAGCACACCCACACTGCTGCCATCCTTCAGCAGCTCATTAATTAACGCTGAGATGAGGGTGAGAGACACGGCCCGGGGCAAAGAGAGACTGGAGAAGGAGATGGGAGACCTGGAGAGCAAAGAGGGAGGTGCAGAGGGCACAGAGGCAGAGAGAGCAGAGAGAAAATATGGGAGAGAGAGGGCAAAGAGGCACAAAGAGCAAACAGACCAAAGGCAGAGAGGCAGAGTGACACTGGAGAGCTGAGAGTGACGCTGAGAGCGAGCAGAGAGTGGACAGGAGAGGGATGGCAGAGAAGCACAGAGAGGGCAGAGAGTGAGGACAGAGAGAGCAGAGACAGGAGAGCAAAGAGATGGGGGAATGAGGCAGCACAGAGAGAGGCAGTCACAGGGAGAAAAGAGGAGTGAAGGAGAGAATTCAGAACTAACACACACACAGAGGGCACAGAGAGGGAGCAGGAGGCAGAGAACAAGCAGAGCAGAGTCCATGACATCCTGTTACCCACCTCTTGTCCTGAGGCAGAGGAACCAGCTGCCCTCCTGCCCCACAACCCAAATCTCCTCTGCTCCTTCTGCCCTACATCCCAGCCCACGCCATGGCAAACCTGCCAGACCCACACTCCAGCCACAACCCCTGCCCTCAGCTCTGGTGTGCCCCTGCCTGGCACCCCAAAACTCCCTGTCCACCCTCCCAGGGACTCTTTGCAGCCTTGGTGTCCTTCCAGGCCCTGCTGCTCCTTGCCCCCATCAGACAGGAGGCAGTGCTTACGAAGGATTACAACACTTTTTATTCCCACGCAGCCGTTTCACAGAGTACAAACACAAGACAAGACACCAACACAGCCCCCCACACCCAGCAGCACCCCAAGGCTGCTCCCCATTCTTTCACCAGGCACCCCAATGCTGCCCTGTGCCCGCAGACCCCAACCCTGCTCTGACCCTCAACCCTTGCACACCACACAAACACAGCAGGGAATTTTGTCCCTCCTTCCTCTGACTCTTGTTCCTGCCCACCAGAAAGCACCTCTTTCCAATTATTGGCACCAGCTTGTCACCACCACAGCACAATGCCAAGATTTCCACACCCCCATGGATGAGTTTGGCTCTCTGAACCAAACCTCAGCACCACCTCTGCTCCGGAGAGTCAGAGGGTGACACGGTCCCAAGGTGTCACATCATCCAGAGATGGCAATGCACTGCTCTGGCCATGACCTGTGCCACAACACCTACCTCTGCTTGAGTCTGTGAGCTCATAAGACCGTGGTGGCAGCTCCCAAGGACAGTGGGAGCTGTCCATGTGAGGGGACAGCACATGCTCCACCCCGTCCCACACTACCAACAGTGGTGTGGGCCACCTTCAGTGCACCCCACAAGGGAGAGCCTGGGGAAAAGCTGCAAAACCCCTCCTTGAGTCCACATCAATGATGGAAAGCTGTAAAAAAAACCCCCAAACCCCAGTCCCACATCGCTGCTGGCAAACATCCCGCTCAGTCTCGCCGTCGCTGCCGCTGTGCCGGCTGCACGTCACCGCCGGGTCCGCGTCCCACCTCTCTCAGGTGACATCCCTTTGCCTCCTCGCAGCATGGCCGGGTGGGCAGCAGCGTGGCCACGGCGGGGGGGCTGTCTCCTACCCTACAAAGACTCAGGCTGACGCGAGAACAGTTTTTGGCTGGGCGGCGGGGCCGCGCCTACGAGGTCAGGGGCCGCGGAGCTGAGCGCAGCCACAGCCACAGCTGGGCCGCCAGCAGGAGGGTCACTCGGGCACGGTGCTCCCCTGAAGAGCTGGAGGCTGCCAACACAACAAGATCACGTAAGCTGGGGCTCTGGGTGCCTCCCTCCCAGATTCCCTTCAAATCGTGCCAGGCTGGTGCCCACCCAAATGCTCGACCTCACTGCTGGGCTCCCAGGCCACTGCATTTACTCTACCCTGCCCTGTACCCTGCAGGCACCATCACCTCCCTTGCAGCTGCCTGCCAGCTCTTCTGAACATGCCAGCAGTGCCCTCACAGCCCTCAGGTGACAGGGACAGGGCACATCTGGCTCCCTGCCCTCCACACCCCTTCTGTCTGCAACACACCACAAGTCGCAGCCCCTTTCCCCATGCTGCTCACCCCACAGCCCCTCGGTTTGGGGTTTGGGGTTGGCAGTTCCCTGCTGTGCCCACCCCGAGCCTGGTACTTGCCCCTGCAGCTCTTGCCATCCCCTTGCAGTGTCCCTGTCACACAGCTGCACAAAGGCCCGTCCGCCCGGCTCGTGCAGATCTGCTCACAGCCTCCATTGTCCTCGCACCAGTCTGATCCTGGACACAAACAGCAAAGGGGGACACCTGAGCCATGCTCCCAATCCCTGATCCTTGTCTGCCTGAGGCTGGGATGGCAGACAAACTCCGCAGCCTTCCCTGGGGTCCCACACTTACGCTTCCTCCGGATAGGCCCCACTGAGAGGATCTGCTCCTTGGACTCCTCAGCAAAGGCGCTGGCCATCCTTGTGTGCTGAGGGCAGTTCTGTTTGGGGATAAACACCACCTCTGTCACCCTCAGCTCTGCCCAGGCCCCTTCTGTGCCCCTCCACCTGTCCCAGCTCCCAGAGGGACCCTGCAAGGTCCCAAGGTGACCTGCCGGTGACAGAGCATCCCCTCCCCATGCCCAGAGGGACACACAACCCTCCCATCTCACCCCTAGGGCTACACCTCTGGTCACCTCTTTGATGCCACATCGTCAGGGCTCACTGCACACTGGAAGAGCCCTTCAAATCAAGCATCCCCTCCCTCTGCACTCTCCCCACTCACGATTTTGCAGGAGTATTTCTCGGAGTCGCAGAGGGACACGGCGCAGTGCAGGTGAACCTCGTCGTAGTCCCCGATGAACTTGAAGACGGTGACGTGGAAGCGACATGTCAGGGACACCCCATTCTCCTCTATGCCAATGGTGTTGTCCTTCATGTTTTGGCACCTGTGCAAAGCACTGATGCTGAGCACCACCCTCCTGTGACTGGAACCCTCCCTGTCCCCATAAGGTCCCTCACCCCAGGTTTTACAGTGGGGTGCTTAGACCCTGCCATGGCTTGTCTGGACAAGGGTATCATGCCCTACCTCTGTCACCTCTCTCTGGCATTTCCAACTTCCCAAAATGCCTGTGCATGATCCATATCCCTCCCCCTTCTCCTGTAGTTAGGTGTTGTCCACAGCATCATGGACACAAGGAGAGTGCTTCTCTCTGCACCTGGTACTCTGTCGCATGCAAGGCTCCTGGCTGTGTCTACACCAAGCAAATTAACTCCTGCTCTAACAACACTGCTCCTCACCCTTTCCAGATTTTGATCAACCATCCCATTGGCCTAAAGGTCCTTGTCCCAGCTGATGCCACCACGTTTCCAGACACCATGAAAACCAAGGGGGCTCGTGGTAGCTCACCCTCCCTCGATGATGAAGTAGCGCAGTTTGTCGTTGCTGTCCCGCGAGGGGGTGGCGTAGCACTTGTTCAGCATCAGGATCAAGTGGTTGGAGTCGGCCCCCACCACAAAGACCCCCACATAGAGCACATCCCGGGTGGTGAGTACCACCTCGCCCTGCCGGTATGGGTGCTTGTAGGACGAGTTCTTGTACAGAGCCATCTTGGTGGTGAAGCTCCCTTCCTGTGTCGGCACCGTCAGGTTAATCACGCTAATGATGACAAAGAAACACTGGCTCAGTTGGTGGAAAGGTTTTGAAGCCCCAAATTGTTGCCTTGCTTCAGAACCAGCACTGCCTCACCCATCTGTGTAACAGGCCCTGCTCCTACCTGAGCATCGGCCGCACGACTGAATCCAGGGAGATCTTGATGTCCAGCTCATAGGCACAGGAGAACTCCACATTGATGGTCCTGTCCCGGGTGATGATGTTGCCCGTGTTGTTGGCACTCTCAATCCACACCGTGTTCTTGTACACTATGTGAGTGCTGTTGGACTGCAGAGGGAACACAGGACATTGCTTAATTCCAGCTGTCCCTGCTTCCCTGCTCCTAATGAGCACCTCTAAATGAGCTGTGTGACAAGGGACCTGCTGCCCCTCCACCTCTGGCCAGAAAGGGTATGGAATGGTGGGGCTTGGAATTGCATCCTTACTCTACAAAAGCTTCCTGCGTTCTCCTTGACCCCCAGCTCATTAAAGCACCTCCCAAGCATCACTTGCACTGACCTGTCCCGACCCTGGAGTTGAGCTGGACTGCAGTGGACTGTCCCACACTCCCAGCCCTGTGTGTCCCATGTCCCAGCTCACCTGCACCAAGTTGCCACAGTTGCCTTTGGTGTTGTTGATCTGGAAGGAGATAAAGTCCTCCCCTTCAATGCCAGGGCAGTGGCGGTCGTTGACCCGCACGCCCTCACGCTCAAAGCCCAGCTGGAACAGCTTGCACTTTGAAATGGACACCTCCATTTGGGCAGCCTTGCAGGTCACCTCCGCATCAATGATGTCATGGGTAGCTGGAGGAAAAGATGACACAACTTCAGATCACCACAAATGACCCTTGGCACTTCCTTCCACCACCAAAAATGGGCTGGGATCATCTCCTGTGGTGTGCTCTGCCCATCCTACACCCCTGCTGCTCAAAGTGCTCCCAAACCAGAGATGCTCATAATGTGCACCCCAGAAAAGCTATTCCCTGCTCTCTGCTCCCCTCCTGAACTGTGCATGGTCAGGAAAACCCATCTTGGCAGAGGTCACAGCCCTCAGGACATCCCTTCCCAAAGCGCCTGTGGCATAATGGCCCAAGGTGGAGCTCGGCACTGACCCCACAGCCAGGAGCAGAGGACTCACTGTTCCCATAGGGCCAGGAGCAGAGGACTCACTGTTCCCATAGGGCGGGGGCTCGATGCAGCCGCACAGCTCCCCGCCGTTGTCCAGCTCGCAGGTGCGGTTGGGGCAGTCGGCGCCCACGCAGGGATCTTCCACCACTCCTGCTAAACAGCACAAGACACAGCACAAACACAACCTTTACCCTCAGAGCATGAGGCAGCCACCTCTAGCCCCTCTCCCCCGGTGGGACACAGCTCCCCTCGACCTGAGCAGCCCCAGTTCTCTTACAGCAATTCTCCTTCTCGATCCAGTCAGTGCCCAGGATGCCGAAGGTCCGGCAGGCCTCTCCGTAGGCAGCCAGCGAGCCGCACAGCTGGACCTTCTTGTGGTTGTAGCAGCCATCCAGAAAGCAGGATTCATAAAAGGGCAGCGGGTCCAGGAGGCCGTAGCAGGGCTGGAAGAAGCCTTTCATGTCGGTCAGCTTCAGGCAGTAGCTGTCACTCTGCAGCTCCTGGATCTGGACGTTGTCGCAGGAGGCGGCGTATTGCGAGTACTGCAGCTCGTTGCAGCTGTGGGCACCGGACACGTGGTGGGGGCTCCTTTCACGGCCAGCCCTGCTCCCATTCCCACTCCCACCTGGTGGGAAAGGGCTGGCTGTCCACTCACCTCTTCTGCATGCCGTTGGTTTTCCAGCTCTGCGCCAGCACCACGCTGCTGACGGCCGGCTTGCCCCGCAGCGTGGCGTAGTCATCGGTGCGGTCGCCGTTGAAGTTGCCGCAGAGGCCGCACACCTTGTTCTGCAGCCGCTCCCCGATGGTGATTTTGATGACGTTGAAGCCGTTGTAGCGGATCTGGATGTCAGGGCTGGAGTCGATGACCAGGAAGCCCTCCTGGCTGAAGATCTTGGTGGACAGCCCCGTGACGAAGGGGATGCTCACGAGGCTTCCGTTCACCTAGCGTGAGAGAAGGACACAGAGCTGATGTCCCTCCCATATCTCTGCCTACAGATGTGGGTGTGAGCCACTCATAAAAGATTCCATAGCTGCCTCCCACTACCCCATCTGTGAAAACATTGACAGTAGTCTGGGGTCTTTGTGCAGACCATTGTGCAGCCTGGACTGTCACCCATTATCCCTTCCCAGCCCCACTCTGGAGGGGCTGGCCACCCCTGACAAGACCTCACCTTGACAGTGTTCCTGTCGCTGATGAGGATCTGCTCCTCGTTGATGTAGAAGTACACGGGGGAGATGATGGTGAGGTTGGGCGAGGACCACTTGTCGAAGTTGATGATGAGCTGGAAGGAGAAGTCGGGCAGCTTCTGGCAGATGGTGGAGAGGACGAAGGCGCAGTTGGCGGGGAAGCGGAGGAAGGCGCCGTCGAAGGTGCGGAAGACGCCGCCGCCGGCCGCCAGGCAGAAGGAGCTGCGGGTGCTGAAGCAGCCGCGGACGCCGTTGCGCAGCGCGCACTCCTCGTCAGACTTGCAGTGCCGGGGGTCGCACTGGATCAGGTTGCGCCGGAAGCAGCGGCACCGCCGCGTGCAGTCCCCGCTCCAGAAGAGCTGCTTGGGCTGAGAGAGGGACCTGTCACTGGCTGCCCTTCAGCCCAGAGAGTGTCTGGGACAAGGCTTGCACCCCTCTGTCACACGACAAGCAAGAGCAGGAAACAAGGGCAGAGGAAAGGGTGCAAAGAACCTGCTGGTAGCTTGCACCTACTTTGCAACACCTCTGCTACCCACACTGCCACCAAAACCTCCCTCACCTCTTGTGCACACACAAAGCCACAGTGTTTAATACCCCCTTGGCCTCTTTCTTGCATTCTGCCAGCCACCGACCCATCTGCAAGGAAGCCTGTGTGACACTACCCTGATACTGGCTCCTCAAGGAGCAAAGGCACCTTACACAGGACAGTTGCACTGACACAAAATACAAGCAACTATGATATGACCAGTGCTATCAGCACAGCACTTTGCTGCTTCAAACTCCTCAGTGACATCCAGTAGCTACAAAAAAAACAACTTTCATGTCAAATACTAAATCTATGATGTGTGAATACCTAGCACAATGTGATCATAAAATACTGGACTTTGGCACTCATCAAACAGTCTTCCCAGTCACCACCTTCTCTCCATCCCACATCCACCTGCTCCTTCCTGTGCTTGACACCTAGATCACCTTCACCCAACAACTGCATGACATTTTTTTGGATAGAAAGACTCCCTATGCAGCACACCATGGAAGGACATCCCTCTCCTCTCTAGATCTGCTACCAGCCTAGCCTGACTATCATCCCCACTCAAACTCTGCCCAGAAATATCATCTAGAGGGAGGGAGCAGGCCCCAAGAGCTGCATACCTCATAGTATTTGCCATCAGAGTAGCAGCCACAGTTGTGGGGCAGGATGCAGCTCTTGCCATTGAGGACATAGCCAGGGTCACACTGGCAGCCCTCCACGCAGTAGTGGCTGCAGTCGCTCTTCAGCCGGATGGCAGCACATCGGGGCTGGCACAGGGACACGCAGCTCTCGTAGTGGCTGTTGGGGGGACAGCTGACAGCTGAGCAGGGGACAAAACCAACACAGATTAGCTCCATGGACACCACCAACCTGGCTCCCCACCAGGGATTGATTCAGACCTGTCATGCATGGTGCCAGTCTGTGGCTTCACCACCCTGTGAGAACAGGGCCCCTGAGCCATGAGCTTGCTTGTTAGAAGGGAAAAACGACACAAATTTAATTTTCAGTCTCGTTAGCAAGGACAATTACTTCCCATCTGATTTGCCAGACAGATTGGCTGCCAGGGATGCGTACGGTGCCCATCCTCAGGAGCCTGATTGAACAGCACATCGTCATCTTATTGACAAGGGGCTGCAGCTTCATTAGAGCAAACACGCACTGCTGGCATTGAGGCTGACTGATATAATCCCTGGTTAACAGTGGGGGGATGGCTGATGCCTTCTAAACTTGAGGCCTTCTATTTTCCATCCCTGTCCCTTCTAACTTGGGGCTTTTTATTTTCCATGCATGTCCCTTCTGAGCCTGAGGCTTACCCTTTTCCATCCCTATACCTTCTGACCTTGAGACTTCCCCTTTTCCATCCCTGCTCCTGTTGTACCACATGCAGTTTGTGACAACTCTAGGAGAATACAGTGTCCCGGACTTCACTCATCTCACCCAGCAAGCATGGGAGGTATTGGCTGCCAGGCCATTGGCCTCCCCCTCCCTGGCACCCCAGAAAAAGAAGGACCTGGAGGCAGGGTGGCACTTACAGCATGAGGTGAAGTTCCTCCAGCCAGTGATGGCAATGCCCTGAGTCTGGCAGGTGCTGGCGTAGTTCTGCAGCCAGCTGCAGGCTGTCTGCATGGCCCCCCCATCCACACAGGTGTCAAAGAGGCAGTTCTTGTAGAAGAAGCTGGGGTTGATCTTGCTGTGACACTTGGCAAAGACCCCACTTTGGCTGGGGATGAGGCTGCAGAGCTGCTGGGGCTTCCAGAATCCTTCCACCTTGCCGCAGGCCGGGCAGCGGTCGCCGCAGCCCACGCGGCAGAACGCATCCCGCTTGGCCCAGCTCTGCACAAAGTCGCTGATGCTGGTGGCCAGCGTCCCCCCTGCGGCCACTAGGTCGTCCTCGGGGTTGCCGTTATAGCGGCCACAGAGGCCATAGGTGAGGTTTTGGAAGCCCCGTGGGATGGTGACAGACAGGAAGGTCTTCCAGTCGTACACCACCTTCAGCCCGAAGTCGGTCTCCACCACGATGTGGAAACCGAAGGCAAAGATGTTCACTTTGCCCTGGCCCAGCTTCAGGGGCAGGTAGAGACGCTCGTCGTTGATCTGCAGGGAGGGAACAAGGCAAACACTGTGAGGGGGCATGATGGTGGGAGCTTCTACAGAAGGACACAAATGAGGGCGGCTGGGCATTCCCAGAGAAAGGTCCCTTCTGACCTGGCCTCTGCAGCCAAATCAGAAATCCTCTCCAAAAGTTGTGCCTGGCAGCACCCTAGGATGACCCCAAGGCATGATCTGACCCCCAGAAAACCTTGTAAGCCCTAAAGCCTCATGTCTAGGGTTTTACTCCTGCAGAAATAATCAGAGTCTTCATGGCCCTGCACTCACCAGCACAGTGTACTTGTAGGCACGGTGGATGACGATCTTGTAATTAAAGACCTCCACTTCCACCTGCTTCACCCACAGGGCCAGAGAGGTGTCCCGATCCTCGTTCTTGGCCGTGACAGTGAACGCTGGGAACGTGTCCGAGCGCTCCACCCTGGGCCGGGAGATGGTGGTGCACAGCACCAGCTCACAGCTGCTCTGGAAGTCGAAGGAGTAGCCATCAAAAGTCAGGTAGTGCCCATAGCCCGAGATGATGCAGGAGGCATCGGTGCGGACGTGGCAGTAGTAGAGGCCATTCTCCTCCAGGCAATACTCGTCGTCCTTGCAGGACACATTCTCGCAGTACACGCTATTGTCCGAGCCGTTGCAGTAGCACAGGAAGTGGCAGGAGATGTCCATCCAGAAGGTCTGGTTGGTGGCCAGTTGCCGGCCCTCGAAGCTGCAGCCGCACTCGCGGCGGGGGATGCAGCGGGTGCCGCGCAGGGCGAAGCCCTCGTCGCACTGGCAGCCCTCCGAGCAGGTGTCCTTGCACACGGGGCCCGAGGCCAGGCTTTCGCAGGTCTCCACGCAGCTCATGCACTCCTCAAAGTGGCTGTTCTCCGGGCAGGAGAGAGCTGCAGGGTTGGCAAACACAGAGCCTGAGCCCCCAGCTCTGACAGCACGGGGTGAGGAACAGGCAAAAGGTGGGTGGTGATGGATTCAGGGGAAAAGGGGAAACAGTCTCAGCATCTTGTGGCTACTGGCTCATCCTATTCCCTTTGCAACCCCTTCTCCTCTCAGCCATCACCTCCCTCACATCTCAACCCTGTCTCTGCCATGTGCCAAACATCAACTCCTGCTGTTATTTCCCAAACAAACACCTCCCTGAAACCTCTGAGGCAGAGACAGGCACAGCCTTCCCACCATCTACTTCCACACTGGGGATTTTTCATATTTGCTTATGAGTTATGAATGTTCCCCCATCCATGGCAAGTTTACAGCAACAGCTAAAGCTCAGTGTTATTCAAATTATCCTCTGGTGGTGGCGTACAGCACCGCCAGACACCATCTGCAGCTCCAGAATGCTCCTACTGTGCACCATAAAACTTCTGCTGCCTCCTGAAATGCCACCCTGAAACCGCTTCCCTGGGAAATCTCCCTCTGCTGGCACCAGAAACCACTGCCTGTGATTCCAGCATCCCACACGAAAAGCTGCTCTGCCTCTGCACACCCACAGATCCCCACCAAAAAGACTCTGCCTGGGTTTGGTGTGTTCCAAACTCCCTTCTCCCCACCCTGGGTGATGAAGAGCTTTGGTGGACTCACGGCAGAAGCTGTGGCTCCTCCACTGGCCGATGTCCACGTCGGCGTTCTTGCAGGCGCTGGCGTAGCGTGCCACCGAGTCACACAGCTCTGACACGTTGCCGCCGCTCTGGCACAGGCGGAAGAGGCACGTCCTGTAGTAGGCCGAGACATTGACCACGCTGTGGCACTCCAGGAAGGAGCTGTTGGTGGGGTCGTTGATGATGCCGCAGCTGGAGCGGCTCCTGTAGGACTTGAGCAGCTCCGAGTCGTTGTTGCAAGCCATGAGCAGGTCCCCGCACTCGCCGTTGCAGATCTCGTCGAAGGTGGTCCAGCTCTCCAGGAAGAGCTCCAGGTTGTCCGTGAACTTGCCCTTGGGCAGGCAGAACTCGTCGGTGGCGTTGTCGTTGAAGAGGCCGCAGAGGCCCCCGGTGCAGTTGAAGTAGGAGGTGGAGAGGCGGATCTCCAAGAGGCCGGAGTCATAGTAGCTGATGGCCAGGAGCCCCTCAGACTCCATCACGGTGCTGTTGTCAGTCCGGTAGATTTCCAGGCGCCCAGAGGGGTGGAAATAGGGCAGCTCCACATCATAGCCATTCACCTACAAGGAACAAGGTGGAGAGGCTTCAGGGAGGGTGATGTGGCTTTGCCCAACCACACTGTGCACATGAAACATTTCCTGACCCAGACCCACCCTCCAAGGCCCAGACCCTCCTCTGAGTGAGGGCATACAGATGTATCTTTGGGTTTTGCCCCACAAAAAGCAATTTTTCTTCCAGGGGAAAACCAAGTTGTAGGAGAAGGAGGAGGTGGGAAAGCCTCCTCAGACAACGGGAGTAGTACTGTGGCAACAACTTCACAGGCACCCAAAGGACCTCCACATGATGGTTCAAGTATTCCTGTGGTGTCCACAGCCACAGACCCATAATCTCCACTGGATCACACCACAAGCCACCACCTCCCACCCCGTCCGTGGGCAGCACCTTTACCTTAATGTCTGACAGCCTGGTGCCTCCAATCTTCACCTCTTGGCCGGCCGCCTGGACCCGCACAACGCGCGGCCCGTTGGGAGCAGAGCCAACCTTCTTCTGGTTGATGTCCACCTCAATGAAGTCTGGCCTCTCTGGGCAGGTCTTGAGCAGCGTGTAGGACTGTTCCAGCGGGTAGGGGAAGGTGATGCCATCAAAGGTCTGCAGCACCTGGTCCTGCCCCACCAAACACACGGTGTCCCGCTTTGGGTAGCACCCCCGGTAGCCGTTCTCGATGGTGCAGATCTCTCCCTCGGGGCAGGTGGTGTTGAAGCACCTGGCCTCCCCGCCAGCCTCGCAGTGGCACTGCACAGTGCAGTCTGGTGACGCCCAGAAGGACTCCCCGACGGCGTAGTAGCGGCCGTTCACGTCACAGCCGCAGCCCTGGACGGGCACGCAGCGGTCGGCGCTGAGGACGTGGCCCTCGGGGCACTCGCAGCTCTCAGTGCAGGGGGTGGTGCAGGCCAGCGGGGCTGTGAGGTCTGAGCAGGTGGCAGGGCAGCTGGTGGCACACACCGAGTACTGGCTGAGCTCCGGGCACTGCACGGCCGCCGCTGTGGGCGCAGAGGGGTGACAAACAGAGGGGCCATGTTACAGCACAGTTCAGTTAGTGCCACCCTCTAACTGACCTCAGCAGAGACAACACAGAGTGACCCATGAACCCCTCAGTGGTAGGGCTGGCCCCTCCATTTCCCACACAGGCCTCCTTGGCCAGTCCTGGGCTTCTCCAAAATAGCTCCAGAATCACTGAGTCGCCCACAGCTGTTTAAGGTGATGTGGATTGTGGACTGACCAACCAATTCCCATTCCAGTCCAGCCTCCAACTCTCCTCATGGCAGCAGATGACCTCCAGAGCAAGGTGGAGCTCCCAGCTCATGCCTGACTTGTGTCACACTTTTGCCGGAGCAAGGGTGTGATGCCATGGAGAGGACGGACTAATCCATTCTCTCTCAACTCCCTTCATTTCAGGCAATCCTGTCCCTTGGATTTCCTCCCCCTCCTGTCACTCCTGGGCACACCCCTGGCATTGCTCCCCTCCTCCCAAACACTCACCACATCCCGTCTGGCTCCTCCACTCTCCCACCGAGATGCCCAGGGCCTGGCACACGGTGGCATACGCCTGGATGGCCTGGCACAGCCCGGTGCCATTGTCCTTGGCGCTGCAGAGGTCGTAGACACAGCTGTGGATGAAGGCAGTGGGATCCACGACAGAGCCACACTCCCAGAGGGGCCCCCCGCTCTTGTTGATGAAGCCGCAGTACTCTGGGGTGAAATACAGCGCCTCGGTGGCGGGGTCACAGAGGCTGCAGTTCTCCAGGCAGCCCGTGGAGCACCTGCGCTCGGGATGTGGCACCTGCCAGCTCTCGCCCAGGTCTGGCACGGATGTGGCCACCCTCCCATCCGAGCGCAGGACGTCGTCCTCGGGGTCTTTGTTGTAATTGCCGCACAGCCCGCACGTGGCATTGATGTACGAGCCCGGCACGGACACGGAGGCGTAGTGCTGTCCATCGTAGGTCACCAGCAGGCCAAAGTCAGTCTCCAGGGCAGTGGACAGCCCGCTTTGGTAGACCTTGATTGCACCCAGTTCCAAGGAGATGGGCAGGGACACCACCAGGTCGTCCACCTGCGGGGACAACACCCGGCGGCTGAGCCAGCGCGTGGAACAGCAGAGCCCTTGCGCTGGGACACAGACAGGACAGCCCTGTTGTGGGGTCTTGGGGGAGGGACATGCACAGAGGGACAGCCATTGGTAAGCTACAGACCCTTCATGCCACCCGTGCCCATTCCCCAGGACACACAAGGCCCAGAAGTGCTATCCCGCACTCTCCAGGCTGCTGCCACCTCAGAGGAGCTGACCTGGCAAGTTCTCCCCTTCCAGCAAAGCTCTTACCTTTGCCTTCCCAAATCCGCCCTTGGGGAGAACAATCTTGTGCGAGTAGACCTCCACATAAATATCCCTCAGCCAGGAGACGGAGGAGCCGCCTCGGTTCTCATTCTTGGCCTCCACGTTGAAGTAGGGCAGCTGGGAGCCTGGCCAGCACTGCCTGGCGAGGAGGTAGGAGCAGGAACCCTGGAAGTGAAAGAGGAAGCCGTCGAAGGTGTGGTAATGTGGATCTCCGAACACCACGCAGGTGCTGCTCTCCACCGGCACGCACTGGAAGAATTTGCTCTTCGTCTCACACGCCTCGAAGGGGCCACAAGCCATGTCCTGGCACAGGATCTCATTGTTGAAGTCCAGGCAGCGGCACTTGGTGGTGCAGTTGGCGTTGTTCCAAAAGATCTCCCCTTGACGGAGAAACTGTCCTAGAAAGACAGAAAGGGAAAAACCCACGCTACATCACTTCTTGAAACAGAAACACGCTCTGAGCGCACCCTTGGGGGCCTGCTGGTCCTGTGATGGAGACCACCACCACCATGTCCTGCTGCTGGGCTTCTCAGCTGCTTTCTTTGTGCAAACTCCCAGCAAGAGCTGCTCAACAAATCCCAAGTTTCATTTCTAATGTGTGGTGCATCCTCTTTGAGTCCTGCCCATGCTGCGAGTGCTGTCACAAATCCAGGGTCAGTGCTGCAACACGCAGACTGGAAAACTTGAAAGTTATTCCACACATTTTGGACACCCACCACTCTGGCTCTTCTTCAGTATTGCAGGGCACAAGAGGCATTTGTGCTGTTTTCCCAAAGGAAAAGCTCCATTTGGAGGCATTTTCCAACATTTTTTCTGCACTTGCACCATCCTCCAGCTTTGCTCTTACTTCCACAGTTCCCCTGTTCACATAACTCTGCTGGTCAAAAAGTCACTCTGTCATCAGCAGCCCCAGGAGCAATTTACTCCCATTCACGAAGATCTCATAGTAGTTACTACACCAAAGAGCTGTTGATAAGCAACTTCCACCCCACACACGAGCCCCAGCAGGGTGCTGAGTGATCTCACAGCCCCAGAGAGCAGCAGAGAGGGAGCGGGTTTGGCTGGTGAGAGACAGGAGAGGCAGGAAGAAGGCTGGAGAACACGGGTGGCAAGTCCCCGTGAGGGTTTCTCTCCCCTCCATCTGGCCATTTTTCACACTCCTCCGGCGCGTGGCTTCTGCCGTGCACTGCCTGGATTTACCTCTCCTAAACTTTTTGTTCTCTTCCCTGCCTCCTACCAAATAAAAAAAATTTTGTTCCATTGCAACAAATGTCTCCTCTTGGCAAGGCCCACGTTCCAACTGTCCTGGTGTGGGGAATTTGGGAAAGGGGTGTTATTTGGATCCAAACCTCGTGCTGCATCTCCTCTCATGGAGGGCAATCAGCCATTCACCGTGAAATTTAAATCCAGTGGTGGGATCTACTCCCACTCATCTTGTCACCTGCAGAGCTGAGACTGGTTTCCAGCTTCTCTGCAAAGTCCAGCCTTTCTTCCTGGGGTCAGCAGCTGGGAAATGCTGGAGCAGCTGGACCCAAAACTCTGCTGGAGCTGCAAGAGCCTTGGGATCTCGTGGACCTCGAGTAGTCCTAAACTAGGACATAAAGAAGCCACATATCTCCAGTGTCTGTCAGCAAATGACAATCCTCTCTTGCTGGAAAGACTCCTGGAGCACAGTGGATGCTCCTGACAGTTTTATTTGTCAAATGGAAGTGCAATAATCTTTCAGCAGCAGAGCCCCTGTGCAGCCAGTGTGTGCATCGATTAATCCCTTTACGGCCCCGCGCTGTCAGTGGCAGGCACTGACCCTGTAACTGCTGCAGACACATGACATTTGTCCTGCCTGCAAAGCCTGCTGCTCCTCATGCACAAACAAGGGAAATGGCACAAGACCAGCTTCCCCAATTTATGGGCAGGAGGAAATTGCTCTCTCTGGGTCTTTCCTGTTTACACCAATTATCACAGGAACTCAGAGATGTGCAAGGACTGAACCCTCTCTTGTGCTTCTGTCCCTGCAGCTGCAGCTCATAGGAACGCCCTGGCAAAAGCAAAGATCATGCAGCACCCCAACAGCATCACCTTTTGCTACACTGCACCCCAAAATTTGGGGACAAGCAATGCCATTTCTCCCTTACCTCTCAGGCTGCAGCCGTTGGCCGGGTCTATTTCTCTGCCATCTATTTTGAAAGCCCAGCGCCCAGGGACATTTACGTTAGTTGTTTCCTCAATATTGACAATGTCTGGGGTTCTGGAGCCTGGGATGCTGAAAAAGTTGGTGAGATTTCCACCATTGAAGCCAGCCTAAAGCAGAGAGAGAGCAAATTCCATCACACATCTTGGCCATGGGAAAGCGGTGCTGTGTCCCTCACTTCTCTGTTTCCCCTGAGTACATCTTCTTTAGTTTTAACAGCTCTTTCTGAAGATTTCTGTTCTTAGGTAGTCTAAATTTCTGTTTTCAGGTAGTCTGGATGTGAATGAAAAGCTAAACAGGCACTACAAGCAGAAGGGAAGTGTATTCACAGATTTATGTTGGTATAGATACATATGTATGTAGATCTAAGGGTGTGTGAACTGAGTGGCCAAAATAAAGTGGGGGAGCAATGCAGGGAGAGATAAAGTGAATAAGCAATGTGGGGGTGCAGGATTCCCACATTCCTTATGCAGCAATGTCCCCTTCCTCAGGCAGAGGGACTGGCTGTGGCACTGCTGCCACCACCAAATTTTGGAGTGCTCATCCCAGCAAGGAGTGCAAGGCCAATGCTGGGGATGCTGAGGGACTCGGTGGCCTGAGCAAGCATGAATGCTTTGGAAAAGCCATAGGCAGTCATCCAAGAGCTCATCAGGGATGGGGATACGGGAGCAAGAGCCTCACCTGAGCCATCACCCCGCCGAGACCAGTGAGGGGGTCCCCTCCGCTGGCTGTGCCCGTGGTCCAGCTGATTTCGTGGTAGTTGAACAAGGCAAAGGATGACACCCCGTCTGTGATCAGGACAGCCTGGAACGTGTTCACCTGTGGGGAACCACGGGCACCTTCACAGGTGGCACTGCTTTCCTCCTGCCCTCCTGCCACATTGATGTCAGGCCCGGGTGAGCCTCACAGTGAGGAGTAGAAGTGGAATGAGACCCAAAAATACCCAAAATAGCTGCCACTGCTCCAGCAGCTCCCATTCTGTCCTTCCTCCACCTGGGAGCATGTGAGGACCATCTCTGATCCAAGGGAGCACCAATAGATGGCAGCATGAGAATGAGCTGCTGGGGAAGGAGCAGCGGGCAGGATTTGGTGCTTGTGATCTGTTATCTCCCATTACCCTGTCTTAGCTTCATTCCTTCATTATCTTTCCTGGTTCCCTTCCACATTCATATCCTACAACGCTGCCGAGGGTGGATTACATCCAAGCCAGCCATGTATATCCTGCACTTTGCCGGCTGCCAAATCCCCTCCCCACCTGCTAAATCCTCTGCTCGTGTTCTTCCTTTCGCTTGAAATGACTCTGCATTTCCAGACCCACAAACTCCAGCCACATTCCAGCCAGGATCCAGGTGGGAAGAGCCCATCTTCCCTTTTAGGGCTGTGCAGAAGGACAGAAGCAGCTCCTTCCCTTGGGATATCCCCTCCATCCCTGCAGATCCTCGGCACTGGGAGCTCAGTCAGTCCCTTCTCTCAGCTCCCTGCATTTCCCTGCCCTGGGACCATGCCCTGAGAGCAGCTCCTCCTGCCTTTGAGCAAGCAGGATTTTAGCAGGGCACCAAGTGTGGGCTGCCTCTCTTTTAATTAATGCAGACCAACCCTTGGAGCGTGGCCACCTGGGCCCTGCACACCGGGGAGGAAACTGCAGCCACAGAAACTATTCCCAGGTGAAACCCATGGATCCAAACATCTCCCAGTGGGAAGCATCAGGCTGCTCCTGCCAGGAGCGCTGTGAGAAGTTGGTGGCTGCTGGAGGAAAGGGGAGGGCTGGGGGTCACTTGGCACCACGTTCCATCCCCTTGGAGCAAACCCACTGCTCTGAGGATGCCTCAGAGGGGAGCCCAGGGCTGCCTGCACGCCACAGGGAATGTCACTGCCAAGGAAACGAGGCCCTTGCCAGGAGAACTCTGGAACACGGAGGCGAAGCAGCTCTGGGAGCTGTCAGGAGACAGAGAGGTGTGGGCAGAGCTGCCTCTGAGCAGCTGCAAATGGCACAGTTCACACCAGGGCAGGCAGGGCGGGGAGTAAAGCAGAGCCACTTCCACTCCTCATCCTTCCCCTGGCATTATTTCTCCTACTCCTGGTTTCCTCTTGCTCACCTCTGCCGTGCTGGGAGATCACAAACATGTCACACACAAAGGCAGTGGCACTTGGAGAGTGCCACAGCAGCTTTTGCACACAGCAACAAACGCTGCTCTGCTCAGGAGCCTCCGGGAGGGTGACAGGAGGTGAATCTCTCACCTGGCTCTCCTCATGAAGAACACTTCCATCAAACCCCAAAATTCCCCTCTTTGGAGCTCCTGGCCATGGAGCACCCTCTCTGTCCAACCCTCAGAAAATGAACCTATTTGCTGAGGTGACATCTCCAGGCAGCAACTGCAGCATCCCTGAGGCCACATTCCCAAATTTTCTGCAGTTTTTCTGCATTGCGATGAAATTCCTGCTTAAGTTGCATGGTGCTATTCCTTGTGCCAACCCCGAGCCCCGGCAGCTGCTGAGCAGGAAGGCTGCTCTAGAGCAAAATAAATTGCATTGTGTTGCAAATGTAATTCTTCAGGCAATACACGAATCTCTATATTGCTTGCTGTCTGAAAGTATATATATAAATATATATATATATGTGGGGTTTTTCTGCAAGTGCTGCCAGGACTGGCAAAAAAATATGCATCAAATCTCAAGCTTCTCTAAGGAATGGAAAAGAGCTGAACTGTTTGTCAGAGCCAACTCCTCGAGACAGGTGAAGCTGGGTTTTGGCACTCACAGCACACAGGCTAATCCTCAACAACCCAGACAATAGCTGGGATCCCTCACTTGCTGTTCAAGAATGGGTTTTTTGAGGCTTGGGGCAGCTTGGTTTAGAGGAAGGTGTCCCTGCCCATGGCAGGGGGTGGAATGAGGTGAACTTTTCCCACCCAAACCGCTCTGATTCTAATTCACCCCAAGCACAGCCCCTACCAGCAGTGCAGCACGGACCTCCCGACATCAGCTGCAGTCACAGCTCACAAATTCACCAGATATTTAAAAGCTGTCCATGCCCTGACAAACATCCCACTGCCATCCCCCTCCTGTGAGATACAGCTCACACGTTTGTGGCCATGTGACGTGGCCAAGTCATTAGTGTGACTCTGATCAGCGTGATCAATCTCCCATGCAGGCAGGGAGCTGCCATCAGAAACATCTGAATTTGTATGCAAGAAATGCATTGTGATCAAGCCAAAAAGTCCTAATTGGTGTCAGAGCCTTGCTTAGATCCTGGAAATACTGAGGAGGAGATGCTTTCCCTGGAGATCTCAAAGCAGGGAGCGAGGCTCAGGGGAGAAATGAAAGGACCGTGATGCTCCTTGGCCCAGAAGGGAACTGGGGAGCAGGAACACAAAGTGTCTCACTCAATTTCACACACAGATGATGAAGAACACCTCCATCAACCCCCAAAATTCCCCTCTTTGGAGGGGACAAGACATAAAATAAAAAAACTCCCCTCTTTACAGAGGAGAGACATAAAATACATCCATAAGAAACCCCTTACCAGTGTCGTGCTGCTTCCCCTTTAGAATGTCACCTCCTCAATTTTACTCAGAGATGATGAAGATCACTTCCATACACCCCCAAAATTCCCCCCTTTGGAGGGGACAAGACATAAAATAAAAAAATTACCCATTTTACAGGACAAGACATAAAATACACCCATGAGAAACCCCTCACCAGCATTGTGCTGCTTCCCCCTTAGAACCTCACCTCCTCAATTTTACACACAGATGACGAAGAACACCTCCATACACCCCCAAAATTCCCCTCTTTGGAGGGAACAAGACATAAAAAAACCCCAAAAAACCTCCCCTTTTTACAGGACAAGATTTAAATTACACCCACGAGTAACCCCTCACCGGCGTCGTGCTGCTCCCTCCGTAGAAGGTCACCTCCTCCCAGGTGACGATGAAGAGCCAGCGGGCAGAGAAGGAGGCCATGTCCCTGAAGTGCCTGCGGATGTCCCTGGAGGCCCTGCGGAGCAGCTCCGGCTCCGTGCTCTCCCTGTAGTAGATCTCGCCGCGGATGCCGTTGTGCGCGTCGGCCCAGAAGGGCGCCACGAAGGCGCGGCCGTCGGCCAGCGGGAAGGCCTCGGGCGTGAACTGGCTCACCAGGGCGTTGAAGGAGATCACGCCGTTGTTGTTGACCTGCGTGGAGACCCCCGCGGCGTCTGAGCAAAGGTGGTTTGGTGAGTAAGTCAGCGCGGAGAGGATGGTTTGGCAGGAGGCGTGGGGAGAGAGGGTTTGGGTTTGTGTACAGACAGGGTGAGCAGCCTGAGCGTGATTCAGCTTCATCCAGCTGATGGTGGCCAAGAGTTGGTGCAGGAAGCCCCAAAACGCTGAAAATTCTTCAAAATAGGGTTCTACAGGGGAGGCACCCATCAGAGCAGGATGGCACCCAAATCTGCTGAGGCACTGCTCCTGGGATTGCTGTTTTTGGGATCACTCAGCCCTGCAGCACCGAGGGATGTGAGTGATGGTGACATGGGTGGCTGCATGGACAAAACTGCCTTTGGCTTTGTCATCTGTGGCTGATCCTGGGGCTGCCCAAGAGCAGGGAGGTGCCACCTCAGCCTCCCCAGAGTCTGCTGAAGAGGGTCCCCAAAACAACATTTTTACACAGAATGGACAACAAATGGCACTGCTGCCCTGGGTGCTGGAATCCCCACCAGAAAAGGGTTTGGAATGGGATTCTGCTTCCCCAGTGCTGCTGTGCACAAACACCAGCTAGAGAATGGAAGAGGCTTTGCCTGTCTCTTCTGATCCCACAGAGACCACAAAACTTGGGATGTGGCACAGTCACACTGACTTAGGCCCTGCCTAAGGTTTAGGTGAGCTCAGGTGACCCCTTCTCAGCCCAGCCCTGCTGTCCCCTTAGCCAGGCTTTTGCTGTGCCATCACCTGGGAGAAGCAGCAGCCTGTCCTTGTCTGGGCCCCCCACAAAACTGCTGCCCCTTTTCCCCCCTGCAGGTCCTGCATGTTCTTGTTTCTTGTCATGGAGCAGGAATAATGTCCCTTGTGTCAAGCCCTTCGCTTTGCTGTGCCATTTAATCACCCACAAAGAAAATTTATTGCCTTTTAGATTCCTTTCCTATGAACATTATCCCATTAAATACACCTTTGACTTTCTTAATCATAAAACCTATCAGTTCATGAAATCTAAGAACTTGTCAGGTAGCTGCTAATAAATCTTCCAATTCCTGGTGACAGGCAGAGCATGTTTAAAATGCAGCCAATAATGGCAAGGGAAAGGATGAAGGGAAGATCTGCTTTCTCCACTTACATAAATGCTTCTGTATGGGGCTCCAAAAAAGATGAATGGCACAGAGATCTTGATTTCAGGGGAGCTGCCATCATCGACTTTGGGGGTTTTGGTGTCGTTCTGCCAGTATGGATAGAGGCTTGCCGTGGTGTGGGCTGCAAGGAGAGGGAGAAGAGTCCGGAGGGCAGGGTCAGGACAGTCCTGATTTCAGACAGAACAGCTCCAAGCCCCAAAATCAGCAGCCAAAGGGTGCTTGGAGCCAGGGCAGAGCTGCTGGCTGTGGGACTGCCTTTAGGACAGGCTCAGGAGGAAAAGCATCATCCAGGTTAGTCAGGACACAGCACAGTGACCACAAGCTGCACCACAGCTGCAGTTCTTCCTCCCCTGGGACAGTGACCAAGTCAAACCCCCTAAGTCTTGGCTTCACAGGAGGACAGCAGATCCATGCCCTGCTCCAGGATGGGCAGGACTGGCTGTCCCCATGTCAGGTGCTCAGGGGGGCAAACAGCACCAATTCCAGCCCCCAGAGCCACATTCCTGGCAGAGCCCACCTTCCTCCTTCCCTGCTACTGGCAATGCCCACCTTCCTCCTGCCTGCTCCTGGCAGTGCCCACCTTCCTCCTGCCTGCTCCTGGCAGTGCCCACCTTCCTCCTTCCCTGCTCCTGGCAGTGCCCACCTTCCTCCTGCCTGCTCCTCCCTGCTCCTGGCCCGGCTGACAGCCTGAGGGGTCACGGCTGCTCCGACATTTCCCAGCAAAATTCACTTTCCTGCTAAAAGGCACTGCCAGTGAACATAGCTGTCTCTCCCAAAAGTACTTCAGAAGATGGTTTTGACACATTTCAGCCTGCTGCTTTTTTTACCAGCCTAAAATCCGCCGGCTTGAGGCACAAGCAGCCACTTCAGGCCCCAGGGCACCCTTTCCCTTCTTGTCCCAGCCAGACTTGTGCTGTCATTTCATGTCCTGCTCCTCCAGTCAGCTCCTCACAGAGCAAACGGGGATTTTTCTGGGTTTGCCTCCCCCTTCTCCCCTCTTTGATGCAGGAAAGCCTCACGACATTCAATCTGGGATGACAGAGCCCCCGGGCTTGGAACAATCCCAGCTCTGTTCACCTGGATTCAGGACATGCTTCCATCCCCAGGACCCTGCCCTGGGCTCCTGGGGGCTCCAGGCTGCTCTGTGTTCCCATGGACACACAAGGGGCTCTCCTTGATGCATCTCTGAGGATGCTCCATGCTGAGCATTAAGGAGTCGCTGACTGACCCTTCCCAGGCTCCAAATTTCCCTGGGAAAAGGGAGATAAGAGGAAATCTGGCCTAACCCACTGGCACCCTGATTTCCTAAGACATTTGTGTGCCCTGAGTGCCCTGCTGGACACAGGGGAGGTGGCATTGATGGTGTCCAAGCCACAGCCCTGTTTCCACAGACATATCCAAAGGGCCACAGCAGAATTCCTCCTGCCAGGCAGTAAAATAAATAATTTCACAGTTGTTACACACCTGATGAGTTATCACAGCCAAGGCACAGGTACAGGACATGGATTTTATTCTGTTTTTAAACAGGAGGCTCAGGAGACATTCCTCAGTTCCTCTTTAGCTGTGCCACACTACCATACCTGCTCAGCAGCCCTAACACAGAGATTTTCCAAACTCCTGCTTCCTCTGGAATTCTCCAGGTGCACACGCAGCCATACAAATTAGAAACAAAAGCAGCCCTCAGGATTCTCAGTCCCTCCCTCCCCATGGGGAACACTCTGGTTCTTGTCCTTGCTCCAGCCAAGGAGCTGGGGGTGTTCCCCAAGCCCTCTGGGCTGGTTTTCCAAGCCCTCTGGGGTCATTTTCCAAGCCCTCTGGGGTCATTTTCCAAGCCCTCTGGGCTGGTTTTCCAAGCCCTCTGGGGTCTCTGGGCACAGCCCAGCTGGGGAATATTTTGCTGCTGGGAGATACTCACCTCGCTGCTGTGCTGTCATCACCAAAAGGGCCACCCAGGCTCCCAGAAATGATCTCTTGTTCATCCTACAGGAAGGAGACAAACCCAGCCATGCATCACATTGGTAGGAAAACTCATCCTTGAGGGGATTCCCAAAGCTGCCTGACTGCTGCTGACATGTGGATGTTTCAGAGCTTCGGGTGAGGTCCCTCACCTGGTGATAACAGCAAATCACTGCCAAAGGAAGCCCAGAAACACCTGGAAGAGCTCATTTCATGTCTGGGAGCTGTGAACAGCCACAGCTCTCCGTGGGCTCCTTATTCTCCTGTTCAGGAGCAATTCCTGATCTGCTTAAAGCAGGGATGGCCACTCCTGGCTGATCCCAGGGGGAGCAGCTCTGCTCCAGGCAGCAGAGCTGTGATGAGCTCTCATGGTCCAGGGGCTCCAACTTCAGCTAATCCTCTGCCCTGGCTGCCACCACAACCATCACTCAGGGGGCTGGATGAGCGTGGAGGGAGCACAAACATTTACACAGCTGGGCAGCTCCTTGTGCAGGAATCAATGGGAGACTGAGAGAGTGAAGATACAAAATGAAAATGAAATCCCGTGCCAGCTCCAATTCCTTCTGTGCCTAATGCAATTTGTTACTCGTTATTAATCCAATAGAAAATATTGCTGAAACACCTGCTTGGATTTCTTCGCCTGTCGATTGCGCTCGTTCCGCACGGGCAGCGGTAAGGGAGAGCTCCCAGCAAGGTCTGGGATTCTCCAGGAGTGCTGGGAAGGGATGTGGGAGCTCCCCACACCAACTGTGTGCATTATGTACAGCCTGGGTGTCACCAGCAGCATCCCCACCTTGCCAGCTTTAAAAATCTCCCTAAAATCCCAGCATCTCTTTGTGTTCTCCCCATGGATCTGTTTTTATGGAAAATGTGGATCTACAGATCCAACTCCTAATGCCACAGAGCACAGGATTACAGGGGGAACATCCCATCATTTATCCCACATCACTCCCATCACTCAGAGACTTTGGAGCGCAGTGGAAGGAAAGATCTTCGCTCACATCAACGTGAAAACATTCTCCATGGGGAAAAGTTCATTCCACCAAGGAGAAGTTTTAGCACATTCCCTGTCTTGGAAGGGTGAGAGGAGAGTGGCAGAATTTTGTATAGATTGTAAATCTGAGTCTCATTAGCAGAGACCAGCAGAGAGTGACCAGTGGGGACTGTGGCAGTGCAAGGACAAGAGCAAAGCAGGGCAGACAGCAAAGAACGCGCTACTGAACACATCCCATCCAAAATTACAATTCTTTAGGTATGGAAAAAAAAAAGAATTACCAACCTGTTTGTAGGCTAGAGGAGCAATCAGGTCTGGAATTTTAGACCAGTCTTGGTAGAGCAGGGTGAAATCCTATGTCAGTGGAGAATGCATGCCCGTCCTGCCATGCCAGTTATTGCTGATGACTGAAACGATGGCTCAGTCCTTTGCTCTCCCAATTGAAAACTCCGTTTTCCTCAACGCTCTTCCAGGGCTGGAGCAGTGTTGAGTTGCAATCACAACTGTTGCTCCTCTGTTGATAACCAGCAGGCTAATCTGGAGATCAGATTCTGGCCTGGAGAGGGAGAGAAGCCTCTTTCTTCCCCAAAAGCTCACCCCCTTCAGGCAGATTCAGATGGAAATGCCAGAGAGACAGAGCTGGGCTCGCAGCTCTGCTGCTCAGGGAACAGAAAACCCAACCCTCAGAAGAATTGAGCCCCTTCCTCCTTTGTGTAAAGGGGAAAAAAAAGAAAAAGCCCATATATATAAAGTTACAGCATTAGCATTAAACAGTGCTAGGCTTAAAGCGCCGTTCAAAGGCACAGCCCTGAAGTTTCAATGGAGTTGCTTTGCCATCCAAGTCCTGCTTTTTTACAGGTGGAAAAAGAAAAACTCACCCAGCCCAGCCCACAGAAGGTTTCCTTGCTGTTCCCATTTCCACCCTCTCTGCTGCTGGTGGGAACCTTCACTGCTGTGAGTGTTATTATCATTTTCACTTGTACAGCTGCAGTTTCCACGGGGATTTTCCCTGCCTCTGGCTTCTGGGCTGACCACAGCTCTACATTTGAGTCCAATCTGTACCCCAAAAAAGATTTCAACTGCTTTGAGTTGGTTCATGTCCATGTTGGATGAGAGGGAGAGCTGAACAGCAGCTGAGGGGTGAAGGATCCATCAGCAGAGCTACCTTAGAGCTGATTTTTCATCCTGCAGCAAGGCTCAGCTCACAGGCACTGCTCCAACCCCAACACTGGGAAAACAGCCTGAGCTTGGCTGATTTTCGCCTCTGACATTTGGGGTGGGGGCCTTTTACTCCCTATTTTCCCTGCTAGATGGTCTTAATTCCTCTTGTCCTCCCCACTCTTTGTCAGGAACAGAGGAGACAGGAATGCCAGCAGCCCAACAAGAAGCCCAGACTTTTTTTCCCTGGGTGCTCTGGCAGTGTGTTCAGCAAGTTTCCCCCAAAAAGCTGTCTCGTACCTCAGCAGTCTCTCCTAGCACATCAGGGCACCAGGCAGCTTGCTGCCTCCACAGCAAATCCCAGAATTTGCTTTCCCTCCATCCTCCAAGCATGGCCTTGCTAGCAGGAATCTTTCATTTTTAAATTTATTTTTACCCTTTTCTAAGCCAACAGCTATTTTAGGAGGGCAGGGGGATATCAGCACTGACTGATATTCCAGGGGCAGATTACTTCCAGCCTGTATCCCCGTTCTTCCCTTCCCTCCCATACATTTTAAACACAACCAGCTCCAGGAAAATCAATTGACTCTCCTCATTCTGTTTTGTAACACAGACAAAACTGGTGAAAATAGGTTTCCCTCTGCTCCTTTGTCAGTTTAATATTCTGGTCCTGTTTGTCTGGGCAAGTGAACACTGATGAAGTTTGATTAGGTCTCACTGACTCTTTGGGGAAGATTTTGTCTTCCAGCCTCTCTTCTTTTGGCAGAGATGTTCCCATCATGCAGAACTGAACACATCGCAGCTGAACAACCAAACACTTCTTCTTTTCTTAATTCTTCTAGCAGAAAACTTCCTCCCATGCCTTACCTTGAGGGAAAACAAGCATTCAAAGATTCCACAAGGGCTTCTGTGTCTGCTTGACCTTGGCACAGGCAGTGCCTTGTCTCATTCCCATCTCCCTGGCACAGCCCATGGAAGATGCCCTGGCAATGGATTTGCCCAAGAGCTCTTTCCCATCCAGAGGAGCATCTCTCTCCTCCTGTCTGCCCCAGGGTCATTTGGTGCAGGCCATGAGGGTGAAATTTGTTTTAACCCCTCTGAGGAGAAAGAGTGAGCTCGAGCTTTATTCCTCACCTGGAAGTGGGGATGAGTCCCAGTCATGGGGAAATACAGTCCAGAGGAGGAACAGATCTTCCAGCTGTCCTGGAAGTGACTTCTCCCCTCCTTGCACAGGTGAGGTGGCTGTGCCCAAGCTCATGGACAGACAACAAAACCATCAGCAAAAAAAAATCCCAGCAGTTTTCACTCACACCTTTGGGGTGACAACTGGGAATATTTTTGCTTTAGGGGACAGAAAAGTGCAAAGCTCAGGACACTGGGGGTTTTAGTGTAAAAACTTACATAAGTTTATTGAACTGATCCAAACCAATGACCTATTTTGGCCTGAATTCCACCACTAAGTCTGCGAGCAAACCAAAGGCAAATTGTGGGAGCGGGAGGTGTATCCCCTGGGAGAGAAACCAGAATAAAAAACCAGATGGACTCACAGTTCTTCTTCTCTGAAATTACATATGGATGCAACATTAACAGGGAGCAAGAACAGATCTTCATGTTTAAATTATATTTGAAGTTTCCAGGAGCTGCAGAAAAGCAATCACAGAGGCAATGGCTCGAGATGGCTGAAGCCCCTCTAACGTTGCTCTGGGGAAGGCGTCTCTCTGCTGCCTACAAAAATGCCACATCCAAACGAGGGAGGCACAGCTGCCAGGAATACATATTTTAGCCTCTGGGCTGCTTTAAGCACCTCGTTTGCATTCTCAAACCTTGCACAGGAACAGAACTTAGAGGATCTCACTGGCAAGCGAGAGGCAGAGCTGCAGCTCCTCCGTCGGATTCCGGACCCGAGCAGGAGAGGGCACAGGGAGAGCCTGTCCCCAGCAGCACGTCCTCCAAGCCACCACGGGTCACACCTGCCACCAGCATGCCTGCAGCTCCCAAAAAACGAGGTTACAAATCCCAGCCAGCGAGCAGAGGACAGCCAGCACCCCGTGCATATTCATAACAGCGATCTGCCTGGAACATCTGGCCAAAAACACAGCTATTGAACAGGAACATCTCCAAAACCACACAGCACAGCCTCAAACTCGGCACAGGAGCCGTGGGACACTTTGGTATACAGCTGTCACCCACGTCCTCGTGGAGCAGGTGCTGTGCAGGCTGCCCGTGGCAGACTTTGATGCATGAACTAGCAGGAACAACACAACAAAAGCAGCCCTCAGGTAGAAGGACACCAGCCAGGGAAGCTTGGACATCTCTTTTGTTTCCTCAAGTGGATGTGACAGACACAGGGACCTTCAGCTGAAGAGGGCACACGCTGGCAATGCCTGGACACAGCCCCTCCTGACGTGGCAGAGGTTTAAATCAAACCTGCTGCCACATCTGCACCCTCACTCAGCATCCAAACCTCCTCCCCCACTCAGAACCTTCTCCTCTCTCCCCAAGACGTGGTCCCCTGGTGGGTGGCACACACACAAGACCCTTCCCCACAAGGTACCATGATTTGGGGTATTTTGCCACATCCTTGAGTGCTGTTTGGTCCCAGTTCACACAGCTGATCATCTGCACACACAAACTCTCTGTGGTTTTGGGGGTGAGTCCTTCTCCTTGGGAAGCCAACCAAGACTTTTGGTTTCTACCCCACGACTGCTCCACTATCTGCACACAAGGTGAATGCCTTGAGAAAAACCTTTCCCTGGAGAAGTGGCAGGGTGGTGATTTCATACCTGAACAGACCAGGGGAGCAGGTTTGGGTGTCAGCACCAAATCCCCAGCACCTGTTAACCCTCTGTGTTCTCTTTTTCCATCTTCCAGTTGCCACCAGGTCTGTCACAAGTAAAAGCAGGATTTACTGCCAGTTCTGAGCTGGTGACAGCACCAATCTCTCCATGGACAACTCAATTTTTAGTGGGCAAACAAACTTAAAAGCACGTACTTGGCCCTTCTTTATCATCCCATTCCACTCTTTAATGGCCTTTGTTTATTCCCTTCTCTGAAACCCAGACTCTTAATTGTGCTGAGGAAGTTGGTCAAGAGTTACAGCATCTCACTAATAGCAGGTACAATGCCATAAATACACCCAACAGAGGCAATTACTGCTCTGGAGAATTGGGTCAGAGATACTTTTGCATCCCCATAGGTCGCTTGCCTCAGACTCTGCAGCCACTCAGGGAAAACTTACTCACACTGGAGGTCAAGGGCTGAAATAGGCTTCTAATATTAAACAACCATATCTTCATAAAACTTTGCTTTATAACAAAATATCTTATTAACCACAACTTTTCCTATTGGTAGGTATGTATATATCATACAGAAGTGTTGGCTTAAGGGTTCTGCTATCAGGCAGCAAATTATATTCGCTGCCCAAATGGAAAATACATCTTCAGTAAAGCTCTAGCTTATAAAAGCATCATTTTATGTTATACTGCCACTATCTCCCTGCTCTTTAGTTTACGGCTACCACGGATCTGTGGAAAATCTATGCTACCTGTGGAAAATCTCACTCCCTTCCCTATTGCTCATCTCAACGGGGCCAAGAAATTGATATTTTTGGCAGGGGGATGAGGCACAAATCAGTAACTTGTTTTAAATCCTCCCATTTCAACCCTTGCTTTGGATAAGGAACTAATCCCCTCTGAACAATCCCCAAATCCTAAACCTGAAGACTATGAGATAATAATACTTTGTTCCCTCCCCAATGATCCCACCCCACAATCCAGGTAAAATGTGAAGAGAAATACACAACTCCAAGAATACCAAAGGAGCTCGGTGATGCGGGAAAAAGCATCCTGGGAAAGAAAGTGCACGTGGGGATAAAGGGAGCATTTCAAAATGAAGGTCAGGAGTTCATGTGTAACTAGAGCCCTCGCTGCACAGCTCCAAAAACTGCTGAGCAGCTGCTTGTAACCAGGAAATGGGGAAAGTCTGGAACTTGGAGCGGGGAAGACACAGGAAAGCGAAACAAGAGAGAGGAAAAGGAAGGAGGATTTCACTGACCAGGCAGGGGAATCTGCTCTGCAGTAGAAAACAGGGACTACGTGAAGCAGCAGCACGCGATGCCTACGAGGGGCGCGTGGGGGAAGCCGAGAGAGAGAGAGAGTGAAACCTGCTGAACTCCCAAGGTGAGTCCAGCTGCTTTCTTTGAGTGAAACCTGCTGAACTCCCAAGGTGAGTCCAGCTGCTTTGTTCCTCCTTTTCCAGAGGCTGATCCGAGCCAACACACCCTCCGAGTTCGGACCCTACGCAGGGACCCCTGGCCAGGGGCCCCGGGCAAAGTGCTAGGTTTGAACTGGTGCAACAGCAACAAACACAAACTTCAACTTGACTCTTCCTCTCTCCCAGGAGAGGAATTTTAGCCATTCCACTTGCAGCACCCACTGGTACAAGGTGAAGTGCACGGAGGATCTCTTCAGCATCAGGACGGACAACAGGGGAAGCTGCTCTTCAACGCCTTGTTGACCTGTTGTTCTAAAAGCCCTTCCAATGCAGCGCTCATCCACCACCTCCCAAAATTCGCTTTCCAACACACCCTTTATCCCCACAGGCTGCAGGCACCGTGTGAGATGGGTACAGCAGCCAAAACCTCTTTTTTCCCCCCAAAATCAAGTGGATATAGAGCGTGCACTTTGAAAAGAAAGTTTCTTTCTGGGAAGTTCTTTTTCTTTCCCCCATGTTGTGCACTCACAAGAAAAGCAAACCAGTGGAGTGAAGTGGATGCACTAAAGTACCTGAGCTCTGAATCAAGCAGAATACTGATGGAGATCTTTCCTGTGAACTCGAGCACAACAAAAGGTTGAGACAGCACCAAGCTGCAAGAAAATACTACAGCAAGCTCGAGCCACAGTTGGATAGCTAGGCCAAAGGGAGATCTGGTGGAGCAAAACACCAAAAAATTCAGGAAAAGAAAACAACAGGTCAAATTCTGCACCGAGCTGTCTCCTCCCTTATGGACCCTGGCATTGTTTAGCTTGAACAACTGACCATTCATGCCAAATCACGAGTATACCGGAGCATCAAAGGAAACATCAAGGTATTGCCCACACTGAAACACACGTCCTGAAGTCAATTGTCACCTCAAGGTCACCTGCAGTGGATGGTGGGCATGGTTCTCAGATCAGGGCACTTCCTCCGGGCTAAGAAATTACCTGCTACAGAAACACAACCAAACCTCAACCAACCAACCGAAATAAAAACCTTGCAAAAAACTCCTCAATGCATGTGTGTGGGTGTGTGGGGGCGTGTGGGTGTGGGCAAAAAGGCTATTTCATTCTGGGCTCCACGTAAATTTTATCCCCATCCCGGATGCCGTAGGAATGCAGCGCCCGTGAGCTGTATTTCATCTCCTCGGGACCAAAAGGAGCTTCCTGGTCCAAGTAGAAGAGCAGCATGTTGCTTGTTGACAGCTGCACCACAGTTTTTAAGTGCTTTTTCAGCTCTGCCACAGTCTGGTCGAGGCGGATGGACATCTCCTCCACCTTGTCCTGGAAGTGAACCTCCACCTTGGCGCTGCTCTGAGGCCGCAGATCCACCACTGCCAAGGGCTCCAGCTTCCCGTACTTGGTGACCAGCTCGTGATACCTGGAAAATTCAACAAGTTAGAATGGCCAGTTGTACAGCCAGGGCCCATTTCCTGGGTCTGAGTGTTCCCACATGAGACAACACTGACTCTGATTCCAGCTGAAAGTCCCAGCAAGCCCAAGCACTCCAGTCACTTTATCCCACAGTCCCCAGGCTGCACCGTGGCACTGATGTGAGCTCAGTGTCTCACTAGGGAAAAGTGTCTTGCTGAGGAAGGTGAAATGACCACCAGCCTGAGATGCTCGAGCTGACTGGTCTCAAAACAGCTTCCTGACAGCACAGTTTGGGCTCCTACAGTTTCAGAAATCCCAGCCGTGGCTGCAGTGGGATTTGGAAGAAAGAGAGGACGTGTGCTCACAACTCTACGCCTCCTGCTGCAGTGAAAACACCTCACTGAAGAGTGCCAGAACCAAGGCAGTGCTCACAAAAAGGACACAGCTTTCAGTTTAGATTCCCAGTATCTATTGCCTCACGACTTAACTGATCATCAGACATTCCTGCTGTTTTCCAAAAGGCCAGCTAGGTCCCAAATGTTACACTCCACTGAGCACAGGATCATCAAGATCACCAAAACAAGGTGAGCTGCTGCACAGTTTGTGAGCTGATAACAAACAGGGCACTTCTTGCCAGCTGATCCTTCACACCTGCTCTAAAACAAGATGGGAATTTTACTAGCAGAGGCACACACTCCACTTGTCACCTTGTCCTTGCAGCCAAGTTCTCTGAGTGCTCTTCCCAAGGTCCCTGCAATGGAAAGTCTGTGTCATCCCCGCCCCCCTGGTATCGCTCCCATCGGGCCAGGCTGGATCTCCCTGCTGGCTGGGAAAGAGGAGGAATGGAGCACAAAACACAATGGGATTGGGATGACAAAGGCTGAGAGCTGCTGGGGACAGGTAACGTTTCAGAGCCCCGGCACAGAAAGCGCTTTGTGCTCCCGATCCCAGGCGGAGCTGAATGCGGTGGGCGCGGTGTCACAGCCCCCGGGGCAGCCATGGGATCTGGCAGGCTGTGTGACCCCAGGGAGTCCTGCTGGAGGCAGGAATGTTCCTGGAGAACAGCAGCCCCTCTGTGTGCTGGGCACTGAGGTAAGGGCCACAAGGCACTAGGATTTCCCCAGTCCCACGGACACCGGCAGAGCGTCCAAAGGCGGGATGGTGCCCTGCTCTCACAGACACCAGGGTGGTGGGAGCAGCCCCATTTATCTGGGAAAGCCATTAGTGCTGAGAAAAACCAACTCTCCCCACGTTTAACCCACCTGCAGGCAGAGCAAATGCCAGCCAATGTGTCAGCAGCGGGGAGGGCTTCTCTTTCTCTGGAAGGATTTGCCAGCAGCAGCATCCGATGGGAAAGAGGGAGAGGGGAACCCACCTCTTGCTGCTCCAACCCCTCAGCCCCCTTTGGGACATCCCTTTAACTCTCAGCATCTCTGCTGCTGCAGACCAGAACCAACTTCTGGGCCAGCCTCAATTACTGCCATGATTCATGCACTAAGAGTAAACTGGGCTGGTGGTGGGGAGAGGATAAAGAGGGGGACAAATTTCAGACAAGCTGAGAGAGAGAACCGCCATGAGAGAGCCACGATTATCCAAATACATGCTGTAAATATGTGGTGGGTCAAGCAGTGCTGTCTGAAATTTTCTTGTGTTGAGGGAGGGCAGAATGAGCTTTGCAAAGAAAGAATGTGAAAGAATGGGAGCTGCAAAGAAAGTGGGGAGTGTGAGTGACTGGCTGCCCTCAAATCAATCAGGACCAAGGCAGACTGGTACATGGATGTTTTGGACCCCAATAATAGGCACCCTGGAGACTTTTCTAATCACCCCTTGCAGCCTGGCAGACGCTGAGGCTGCTGAAGACCTGAGCCTGGCTGAAAGTGTCTGTGATACTCTGCAGATAAACAGTGGAGCAGACAAGCAGAGGGCTCATTAAAACCCCCCAGACACGAGGACGTCACTCCACAAGACAGCCAATATTGGATTGTGCACCCGGCGCTCCCTGTAACCACGACATCCACTGAGATAAATTGTTCCTTCCATTTCCCTGCCTGCCTGATCCCTTCCAGCTGCAGACAGCAATGCAGCAAGCAGGGGGGTTCTGGTGACAGAGCTTATCACAGGCTGCACCTTGCCAGTCTGGAGGGGGGCTGCTCCCACTGGCAAGTTTTCCCTGCTCAAGTTGTTCTCCCTCTGCTCGAGGCAGCACTGCAATGCAGATGTCAGACCCCAGCCACAACATGTGTGTCCTGATTAGTTTCTAATTGCAAACCACTTTTGGAGCCATCACACCAGATTTGGGAGCGAGGAAGGGGAAGCTCTAGCAACAAACAGACCCAAAATCCTTCTGCAAGAAATGCCAGCTCTCCCTTTGGACAAGGGCTGCTGATTGTGGGTCCAGGAACTGAAACTCAGCGTTGGGGACACTCTGAGCCAGCTGCAGCCTCACTAGAAAAGAGTCTGTTCTGTCCTCCAGGACAGAACAACCATCCCTGGTAGCTGCAGAAATCTCTTGGAAACGCTGCACAGATGAAGGGATTTGGACAAAGAGGCCATTGACCATGAAAAAGGCAGTACCAGTGTTTAAAGGGTAAGAAATCCGAGGGGGAGGTAATTTTTCTAGCAGAAAGCTGGCACGTTGGTCAAAATTAGCCTGGTTTTCTAGGATTGGTGAGATGTCAGTAATCTTTTACATGAGATCCCACCTGCAAACCGATCCCAGTGGTGTGTGGTGATGTGTAACACACAGCCTGTTCCCAAAATCCATGTCCTAGGCATCATGGGTGCCTAAAGCTGTACCCCACTGTGTCCTTCCCAGCAATATATGGATCACTGACATTCTGTCACCACCAAACACAAGAAATATGAAATGTTATGGAAATTAATCCCTTTTGGGAGCAGAACCATGAGCTCACAGTCCCAGTCTCCCCTTCCCTTTCCTCTCCCCCACATTATCTGTCTCTGCTGTTATCCCTTCCAATATTTCCTTCAATTTTTATGCTACAAGGCCCTCTAAAATTACAAGTCAGGACTTGTCCTCAGAAAAAGGACCAGCTGTCTTGTCTCCCTGACTGCATGAGTGCTCTCTGACTCTGAACTGACCCCAGCATGCTTTTAACAAATATTATAATCACTGACCCTATTAATATTCACACAAAATGCCATGCCCTCATTCCCCATTCCAGCCTTCCCATCCCCTTTCTGGATTGGCAAGTCACATATCCAGTGCTTTAGAAAAACAAGAGGCATTTGAGATGAGAATTAAGCAGAGGAAAACACTGAGCAGATGCCATTTGCACCTCTATCAGCCATACTAGGCCATACCTGTGGCCTTCAGTGTGTCCCCACCTCTGTCTGTGCCCTCAGAGTCACACACACACTCCTGTCCTACCCCTTTTCAGTAAAAAAAGGATAAAAAAGCTTTGCTGTCCAAAGGCACATGAGGGTTTAGGGCAGAGGGCAGGTAAAGGCAGAGACCTGATGCTCCATGATCCCTCCTCAGCCCATTAGAAGCAGTAAGTGGATGCTGGCACAAAAAAGATCCAGACTAAACAGCATCTGTCCAAGTTCATTAGTTTACCAAGATGAACGGATCATTGGATGTACTTTTTTGGCAAAGAAAACCCATCAGACTTGTGATTTGCAGGCCTGAAAGTGAGGGGACAGCTTCTCATTGCCAGGCACATTCTGCACACCAGATGGTGCAGAGGATTGGATGCCCTGGCCTGGCAGTGCAGAGCACGATGTGTCCTGGCTTTGGGCACTCCCAAACACAGGTGGATTATGAAGGGAGCTGAGGGAGAGGCCAGGAAACAATGAAGGTCATGAACTGAACAGTCCTGTTGTTCAATGGCACTTGACACACTTCTAAGACCAAATCTGACTCAGGAGTGACCCCACAAATCAGACAGCAAGAACACAACAACTGCAGCCCAAGCAGATTGAAGGAGCCAAGGCCGGAGGAAGGTGAGGGATGTTTCTTTCATGGAACAGCTGGCACATATTTCCCATCACCTGGCCAGCCAACACCCTTCTGTCCCTGCTGTCCCCTGCAGCACAGAGAATTCCTACCTGAAGGGGACCTCCTCCTCAGGGAACTCCATGTAATAGCGGATGAAGAAGCGCTCCGAGTCCTCCCGCTCGCCGTCGGCCACGATGCTGCCGTTGAGCTTGGTGATGGATGGCAACCTGCAGGCACACACCAAGAGCCACAGTCAGCCAGGAGGGGAGCCCAGAGAGGCTGGCACATCAAAGTGCCTCGGCTTTAACACCATGGGAAGTCCTGCCAGGAAGCTCAGGTCTCGAGCCCTTTGAGAGAGCGGGAATATTCCATGTGATTTCTCAAGAACATCCAAAATGAGGCATTTTCATTTCACTACAGATATGCACCACACGTGCACAGATTTGTAGGAGCCTCACAAAATCCCCTGAGAAGCAGAGCAGATTTAAGATTTTCACTTCTCTGACTTTTCCACAAAAGAAGCTCCAATCTTTCTGCATTCACACAGAACTCCATCTCCTACCAACCTCTTCCTCTGATGAGCTGCTCCCACCCAAAAAATCAAGCTCCAATCTTTCTGCACTCACACAGAACTTCATCTCCTGCCAACCTCTTCCTCTGATCACCTGCTCCCACCCCTTCCTTGCCTTGTCATGTTTCTGCTGAGCAGAACAAACCAACAGACCTGGCTATTAGCAGCTTCCTGCGTTCCTCGGTGGTGTAAGACTGCAGCAGAGGAATTCCCAGCAATTTCACTTCCTCGAGCTTCGGGAAAGAATTTAACTTGTCAATGTCTTCCCAGCAATGCAGACCTGCTCAGGAGGAAAGATTTGTGTTAACAAACACAGAAAACACACCATGGATCCAAGATAATCAGACACAGCCAAAGAACATATGTGACAGGAGAGTGTCACTGCTGCTCCTTTGAGAAGTTGGCTTTTTGCTCACAATGTGCTGCTAAAAAAAAAAAATCGACATTTGCTTACAAGACAGAGGAGCTGAAATTCTCGTGCTGTTTCCAAGTGTAGAAGGATGCTCTCCATGGCTTTTTTATGGACCACTCAGCCTTTGGCCTCACTGCTGGGGACTGACCAGCATCAGTGATGTTGTGTCTATAAAGGGATGCTGCCTTCAGAGTGTTGAAGTCACCAGCACTTCTTTCATTCCAGGCATCACTAAAAAGCCATCAAATGGCTTCACCTGACATACACAACCACCTTGGGTCCCATTTCTGCTCACAACCCAATGGTGAAATGGTCCCAGAAGCCATCTAGCCATTTAATGAAAAAGGTTTTAACTCATTTTCAGCCCCCTCAAGGCCTGACATTTGGGATAACAAAGCAAGCAGAGAGGGCAAAATAAAACAAAGCTGAGGATTGAGCACAGCAGAGCCACGATTGTGCGGTGAGATCAACACAACTCATCTTGGAGTCCTCGCCTGCCAGAACTTCAGAGTGCAGCAGCTTTCTTTAAAACCCCCAAAAAAGTTTTAACAAGCTCCTTGGGATTCCTATTTGACTTTCAGCTCCCAAAACATCAAAATGCAACACAGAGCCCACACTTCTTAAGCACCTGGCATCAAAACTGCAAAACTACTTACCAGAAGAGCACTTGTTCCTCGGTGAGACAGTGCTTTCAAATGCAGCTTAACAGGCTTTTCCTCCTCTAGTTAAGCTTTTATTACAGGGATTCCTTGATGCTTACATTGTAGGGCATGTTAATAAAGTCCCTTCTACCTGCCTGACACTTCAGCAGCACTTGCACAGCATATAAAGCTGTAAAGAACAAAAGCTGCTGGTGCATGAAGCCCTCCTGCAGATGAATTTCTGGTGTATGTGTCATACACAAACACATCACAGCCCCCACGAGCTGCCCTGCAGCTCCTTCTCTGCCAGCACAAGGTGCTCTTCCCAATATTCCAACTGCTCATTCTTTTTCTGGAGCGTTGGCTGAAAATTCTCTGGGGCTGGAGTGTAAAAGCAGCTGCCAGCATCACTTGTGAGGCTGTAATGACTGAGCACAGATTCTGCTGGGGGATGCCTGATCCATGCTGCACACCTGCACATGCCCTCATTTTACCCAAGATAAAACAGGAATAAAGGGAAAATGGGATTCTTTCATCCCCTCCACTGCCAGACATTTATTTATCCTTCCCCAGCCAGGAGCACCTGAGGCAGGGATGGGAAACAGAGGGAAACTACCAACATAAAAAACCTTTCCAGTTCATTTTGATTAACTGGTCCACACTGCCCTGACTCATCCTTTGATAATGACTGACAACCCAAAGCAGCAGGAAAATCCCACAGATGGGCAAGTTCATTGCTTGTCATCCACACAGAGGAGAGACTCTGATCGAGCAACAAAACCCATCCCAGCTTCCAGGCTCTCACCTGACTTGTGCAAGTTGATGGATCTTAGGTTGGGGAAGAGCCTTGCCAGGGAATCTTCTGACTCTTCAATGGTGGTGAGGTTGTTGTTAGCCAGGATAAGTGTGTCCAGTGATGGAAACATAATTCCCAACTTTCGAATTTCAGTCCAGTCTTGAAGATTATTGTCAGTTATGTGGAGTAGCTTGAGAGACTGACAGCAAACTGGAGAACAAGACACTGTTTCGTAGTCATTAAGGCACAGGAAGAGTTCCTCCAAGCTGCACAGGGAAGAAAGGATCATGTCATCAATTTTATGTGATTTTAACACAACTTTCTGTAACAGCTCTGAGAACCTCGGTGCAGAGAAGGCCTTTGAGCACTCCACATAGAGTGTTTCAACTATGGCTCTGCTCCCATCCATATTTTCAGAGATTAAAAAAACCTTTTAAGTGCTCCCTGAGTCTCTCCCAGTATTGTGTAACAGATTGGTTGGGGTTGTCTTCTGCTTGTGTGCCCAACAAGCCACCAACCCAGCTCTAACAGTGACTGGGACCTGCTGCCAGTGCTCTCAGCTTAATTTAAAATGGGGTTTTGATATAACAACACCGATGATTTTTTTCCCCCCACATCACTGTCAAAGATTCCCATTAAAGAAAGAACAGATCCCAAGTCCCACTAAGTTTCAGACAACTGAACTCTCACAATCCCAGAGAAGTGTAAACTGGCCATGCAGGACATTCTGCTGTCACCATCTCTGCTCACAAAGCCACACAAGGAGGGATCTGTCATCGAAATGAAGCCACTGAGGACATCCATGGGAGCACAGTGCCAACGTGGCCCGTGACCAAACCACAGAAATCAACACCTTAGCACAGAAAAGCAAGATGAAATATTCCTTGACAAGTGGCCAGACCCTCAGATGTACCTCTCAATTAAAGGCATGTCCTGCACCATTCACTGCACAGTGACTCAGAGGGAAGTGTGACCCTCCTACATTTTTGGGGTCACTATCCATCTCTGGTATTTAGGATTGGAGGAAGAGAAGGCCTGGGCTTTGCAGCACCACCCAAGTTTTTGGTTTTTAGGACAATCTAAAGCACTCACCTGGAATTCCCAAACTCCCAAAGGAAAACATCCCTTTTTCTTTACATCCTCACAGCCCCCTCACCCCTCACCACATGATTCCATAACCCAGCCTTGACCTGAGAGCAGTAAACCCCCAGATTCCCAGGCTTACTCAGGTAATTCCTGCAGGATGGTGTGCACTGTTTCCCAGGAAGCTTTGCTGTTGTTGAGCACAAGTTTGCGGACGCCAGCGAAAGACCCAGCGCAACTTCTCTCTAAAACGGACAAACTGAGAGGGTTGGAACTCAGGTTTAGAAACTCCAAGTGGGGGACGTTGGACACAATTTTACTGACCTAAGTGGGGAGGGAAATAAAAAAACAGAAAGAAAGAAATGTGTATCAGGCAGTAATCAGACCTCTGGCAATAATATCTCACCTCCTAAAAGGGGCCCTGTGGAATCATCACAAAGCAATGATATAGGGAAAAACATAGGGATATCTACCTGTAATTCATACTGCAACCATTCCTGATCTAGATGGATTGGTTAATTGCTCATTCTCCTCAAGAGTTCATTTAATTACACTCCAGGAGCAGCTTGATAAGAGAAAGGCAGTCCCTTGGGAGAGGTCATAAATCCACCTCAAGCCCAAGGCCGAGCAGCTGCACGTTCCAGGAGCCAGCCCTTGCTCACAGGGGCCATGGACACTTCTCCTGCCACCACGGCCAGCACTGAGCACTTGTCCAGCTCCCCACTGCTCCCACAGAGCTCAGCCAATCCCCAATTCCCTCCTTGACTGGAAGGAGCTTCCAACACCAGCAGGCACCAATGCAGAAAATAATTGTGAGTCAGAGCCAGCCAGTTTTCTGGCTGGAGAGCTCCACTCCACAAAGCTCTGGGATGGGCACAGATGGGCAGACCACGGCACACAGAGGTCAATAAATGGCCCAGCTGTTGGCACAGGGGGACTGTCTCATGAACTCAGGTGTGTAATGAGTGTGCCTCACTCCACGCCTCCTTCAGGTGATGTCATGGTTTGGGTGCTGCACCTCAGGAATTAAGAAGGCAAACTGGATGACATCAGTCCACCAAAAAGGATTTAGGAAAAAATGGCTTATGATGGATGATTGTAAGAAGGGTATTTTTTTTTCAGTATTATACTAAAATAGGGAAAGGAGTAAAGTTCTTCTTAGTGGTATAAAAAGCTGTTGTATAAAGAACAGTGATGATGCTCCTCCTGCCTGCTGAGAACAGGGCAGGCAGAAATTGGCTGAAATTGCAGCACAGGAGACTTAAATTACACAGTTTAGCCTATGAGGTTATTAGCCAAGCATGGGAACAGGCTACCAGGGACCTGGAATCCCCAGCACGGGCAGGTTTTAGGGGTGGGGAGATATTTATCTGCTGTGGATGGGCTGTGAAAATTTAATCCTGTCTCAGAGGAAGGGGCCAGCACACACAGAAGCCTTTCAGTTCCAGGGCAGCCTGAAGAGACTGAACACAGAGCAGGGTGTGAGATGTGCAGCTTGTGAGAGACCAGTGCATGACCAGATGTGAGGCCAGCCCCACTGAGCTGGACACTGCAAACACTGCATTCCCTCCCTGCTTAAAGACATGACAATCTGATGGCACAAAACCCCATGATGTCCTGGTTTTTTCCCACATATTTTCAACAATAAACACTAACCTAAAAGGACAGCATAATCCAGTGAGGAACTTAATGACACTTGAATGAATTGAGATTGTTTCACTCCTCTTACATTGCATTTATTGAGCATTATTTCAGCCAAGCACTTCAAAGGATTTTACAACAGCATTTAGCATTAATTAACGAGGCTGCAGAAATACCCTTTGTGGTAAATATTATTAAATCTGTTCTGCAGATAAGGCAACAAATGTGGAGAGGGAATAAATACCTTGCCCACCATCACAGTGGCAAAGCTGGGAATCAACTGTCACTCTGTTAAAAACTAAACTGCTCATTAACTTCTTGGTGCCAGAAATGCCAGTTCCAGTGCTTTGCATGATGAAATAAAATAAAAATACAGATTTTTCACCCACGGGCCAAGACTGTAAGTCACAAGGTCCAGGAGTGAAGTGCCACACTGGATTAATTTCATCACATGTATTGCTCAGTTGCTGTCAAAGTAAATAAACATCACCTTCAGAGATGAGAAAGGAGCCACAAAAATGGAACTCTCATCAATGCAACGCATTTGCAGTCAGTAATAGCTATGAAAGGTACCCAGTGAGGTGCCCATCACCATTTTACCTCGTGCCAGTCTTCCAGTTTGTTGTCAGAGAGGTCGAGCTCAAAGACGTGGGCGCAGAAGGCGGCGATCTCGTTCTCGTCCCCGGCACAGGTGATGCCACAGCTGTTGAGCACCAGCACACTGGGCAGGTTCAGGCGGTCTGGCACAGGGAAAAACACAAACTGCCTCTGCTCAGCACTGCCTTGGAGTCACAGAACCCAGCCCCAAACCTGGGTGTTACAGCCAGCAAGAGAAATCCACCAGTCATGTCAGAACTGACACCGATTTCAGGTTAAACACGGATTTTGTGGCTGATGCCATCCTGAAGCTTGGTTGTAAACATGAAGTACCACTCCTATCAGTGCTCTTCAGTTCTTACATGTATTTCTGTGTATTTCAGGCCTGTCCTTTGTCATTTATGGCTTGTCTCCTATCAGTCCTTGCCACAACTTCTGCTCTTCCCCAGCAGCTGCTGCTGCAGATAGGACACAGGACTAGGGGAGTGTCAGCCTGCCCAGTCAGACTCCCTTATCCTCTTGCCCTGAGCCCACTTGGGACTAGTAACAGCCAGGAGGTATTTAAACATTTCCTAGGAGGTATTTAAACATTTCCTAGGAGGTATTTAAACATTTCCTAGGAGGTATTTAAACATTTCCTTTCTAAGCTTTCCCTTCCCAAGGTTCAATGTAGAGCATTCAGCATTCATTCAAAAATGGTCTCTGCTCTGCCTTTCCATTTCTGCTTTGGTTTTGCTCCAGCTCCTCCTCAGGCAGGTAAATGTACCCAAAGCATCAACTAAGAACCTGGACCTCAATCACAGCCTGCTGTGCTAAGGCTAAACCATGACAAAAAGCTGGGGGTTTGTAACAGAAAACAATTTCCACACAAGAAATCCACGCTGAGGCGAGGCAAGCCATCAGTCTGACACTCCTTCATGTACAACATGATTCCCACCTCTCTGAAGCAGGAAAATCCATTAAAATCTAACCACAAGCTTTTTCCTAAATAGGTGGTCCCTTTTCTCCTTAACACTTGACAGCTGCACAGCTAGAAAGGGATTCTAGCAGCAAAAAATTACCTGCCTGTGAAAGGTACCCAAGGTTTTCTGGCTCAGAAGGGTTTGGTTTCTTTAAAGGACAGTGTGGCACTTTGGGAATTACTAATGCAGTATTTGTAATGAGTCATGTCTCAGTCACGTTTTAAGACGTGGCCTCTTTTCAGCACCCCAACAGCTCAGGTGAGCAGGAGAGAGGTAAATTTACCTGCAGAGAGGGCACTGACTGAACATTCCATCAGGGCATTTTTCTGTTCTTGTTCATTTTCAGAGTGCTGTATCCTCAGCTGAACTCAGGCCCTTTTTTCTCCTCTGTCAAACCCAGTTATTGGAAACTTCATCCAGCTGATTTCCATGGCTATTTTCCCCTTTGGGGCTGCTTATGACACAAATTGACCTGAAGGAAGTTTGGATCACTCCTACAGATGATGATGGGCAGGATGTGTGACACAAAGAAGGGGCAGCTCTGATGGGATCAATGTGAATCTCAGTCCCACCCATACAAAACAAGAATTAAGTGCCAACATCAGAGCGTGAGGGAACACTAAAAGGTGTCACATGGATCTAGTTCAGAGGAGATGGTGACACACATTCTGCAGTCTGGGAGGCTCAAGGACATCCACGAGCAGCACAGAGCTTCAGACACACATCTGGCTAAATTCCCTCGAGGCAGCAAGGTCAGGAGCACAGGAGAGGGGAATTCTCCACTAGGTCACAAAGCATTTGGTGCCTCGAGAAGACAGAGTACACTGCAAGTTCAACTGAGGCACTTGGCACAAAAGCAGAGATTCAACATCACATCTCTCTGCCTGAAATATATCCCCTCCTGTGTACACTGAGCTCCTGTCCCTGCAGGCATCAAAGCAAGCTGGTGGCATGGGAACCAACCTCAAATTTAGATATTTTATGTATTTTTAAGCCACCTCTGCCAAAACACCTGCTGCTGCAGCCAATAATAAAATAGGATCAGTGGCCTGAAGGAAAGCTCCAAGGACTGCTGGACTCTCAAAACACAGACTGCACAGGGCCTTAGGTCCATCTTCCCCCCACAGAGCTGGAACCTGGTGATCCTGAAGGTCCCTTCCAACCAAAATTATTCTACTCTGTTCTCTTAATTCTGATTCTGTCATGCTGTAGAGAAATTAGTTTTTTTACAGCAACCAGTTCAGTCACTTTCTCCCTTTGTCGGATTCCAGTCTCAACTCTCCAATAAAAAAAACAGTGTGATGGTTCTTTTTCTGGGCAATTCAAGGTGATTCCTCTTTCAGCTGATTCCTCCCAGCACCCCCCCAGATGCTCAGAGATCAGAATTTACCTTTCATAGGTGAGCCCTGGGGAGTTGCTGGGACGTGCACCCCCATGCCAGGCCCACGGCGGTAGGGGAAGTTCTCAGGGCTGTATTTCTCACACAGAACTTGCATGAAACTCCTTCCACTGGGCTGGTCCATGCTCCCTTCTTGGACTTCTGGTTAAAGAAGAGAAAAACAGAGCACATGAGCAGTCAGAAAGTTATATTCACTTCTAATAGTCGTGCTTGAGAGCACAGGGGAGGCAAGCAGATGGGTCACAGGTTCTATTTCTGAGCTCCAGATCATCCTATTTCAAATTCAAGATTAAAGCAAAACATTACTTGAAAAGAACACAAAGCCAGAGGGTTTGGTGCTGTACAGACACAGCATTACAGGCCAAGCTCAAGACCTCCTTACCCCACATGCTCTTCCAGGACAATTCCAGGCTGCAAAAGGTGACTTCTGTACTTGTCACTTCTGCCCCTCCCAGGAGGACTGTGAGAAATCCACAGCTCCTCTCAAACACCTTTCCAGAGCAGCCAGGAGGGGAAGGAGCAGGCAGATGTTTGTGAGCAGGAGATTGCTCCAACAGCTGTTTGCCAACTTCCCCTTTCTGCTGTGTCACCAAACACCGCTTGGCCAGGCCGAAAGGCAATTTCTGCCAGCTCCATTCTGCAGCTGCCTAATGTATCTGGGAGATAATAACTGTGCCCTTCGTATCTGGGCATGGCACAGAGCAGCACAGGAAGGAGGCCTGGCCTCAGCACAGGCAGCTGAGCTGCCTGGAGAGATACCGAGAGTCAGCTGGGAGGGTTTTTGGCACCAGGACCCCGCTATGGCCGGGGCTCTGCCCTGCCCAGGTGGGACTCAGCCTCTCTCTCTGCCCTGTTTCCCTGTGCACGCTCTGAACCTGGCGTTTGATGGGTTTGGAACACAAAACAAAGCAGAGCTTGGCTCATGAACGAAGAGATTGTTGTTTCCAGAGGTCTCCTAGGCCTGCTACCCATCACAGCATCACAATCCTGAATGTGCAGGTGTCCTGCACTGCACAATTAGTCACAGGGCAGCTTTTCCACTAATTATTGCAAAATCACATTTTAAAAACTCAGACTTGGGCCACACATTCATTGCAAGCCATGTTGCTAATCTTGAATTAAAGTTTCTGCCCGTTTCTTTCCCTTAGACTTGTTGCAGGCAAGGATATAAAGGTAGATATAACATTCTAAACAGAAGTGATTTCACTAAGGCTCCCTTTGCTGAGAATCACCTGCTTAACAAGTTCCACTTCACTTCTTCATGACCAGACTACCTAAAACCCACCAACCAAAAGGATTTGAGTACAATAAGCAGCAACTGACTGAAGCATGTCATCATTTTTATATTTTATATAAAGTGTCACAAATAGGGACTTACAGGATTAGTCTTAAAAAAAAAAACCCAAAACACAATTTTCATCTCTCAACAGCTTGGTTGATTCATAGCTCAAACTTGACTCATGTCACTACTCTATCTAGAATCAAAAAATAAATCCTCAGACTGGAGTTTGATAGGAACAAGGTATTTAATCTCAGCCTAAACCACCCCACATGGTACAGGAGCAGTGTGCACTGAGAGCCAAGGCTTTAGGCTGAAAGGCCTCGTTCCAGAGTGGTGTGGGAGCTCAGCTCCATCCACAGACAGACAATTCCAAACACCCATTCAGACCCCCTGCTCTGGAAATTCTGGAACTCCCCTGTGCATAAAGCCCTCTGTCCTTCACGTGGCTTTTCCATCTGCTCCATCCCTCTTTATCTGCTGAACAAACATCAGCTGCAAATTCCACAGGAGAAACTCACCTCAGAGGCAAAAAAATGGTGTTTTCAGCTGCAGTGTGAGAGCAATCCAGAACTGAGAAGAAAAACTACTGACATTTACATCCAACAGCTTTGAACCCCCAACATTTTCTTCCTCGAGCTCTACCTTTGAAAACCAGTGCCACTGTGAGATTGAGATGACAAAAATGCTGTGGAGTGGGCAGTCACCTCTCCCAGCTCCCCTCCCATGGGATTCCAGGTAATCATCTGTCACTCCTGTGGTTTCTCTGAATCCCTACAATTGCCTGGCAGCAGGATGTGCAGAGGGAATGACAGGTTCCAAGGGAATGCTGGCAGCACAAGGGCAGGACAGGGTGACCTGCAAGGTGCACGTTTCTGAGTGTGGCCCTGCTGACAGCAGCAGGGACGATTCAGGGCTCAAAATAACTCCGGGTTTTCTAAATGACAGCACGGAGTGCAAACGAGGCACTTGGGCTTTGAGAGGTGGCAACAAAGAGCCTTTGTTGTCATGTTTAAGTGCTCTGCTGCAGGGCTGTGGCCCCGGTGAACAAGGACAAGAATCCCAAAATGGTTTTGGTTGGAAGGGACCTTAAAAATAATCTCATTCAAATCCCCCATTCCAACACCTTCCACTGTCCCAGGGTGCTTCAAGCTCCATCCAGCCTGGCCTTGGGCACTGCCAGGGATCCAGGGGCAGCCACAGCTGCTCTGGACACCTGTGCCAGGGCCTGCCCACCCTCACAGGGAGGAATTTCACGCCAATATCCAGCCTAAAGCCACCCTCTGACACTTTGAAGCCATCCCCACTGTCCTGTCACTCCAGGCCCTTGGGAACAGTCCCTCTCCATCTGTCTCCCTGCAAGCACTGGAAAGTCACAATGAGGTCACCCCAAAGCTTCTCCTCTCCAGGTAAACAACCCCAGCTCTCCCAGCAGAGCTGTTCCACCCCTCTGATCCCCTGGACTCTTCCCAGCAGCTCCACATCTTTCCTGTGCTGGGATTGCCAGGCTGGAAGCAGCACTGGGAAGGGTCTGGAAAGAGGGGCACGACCCTGACTTGAGATTGAGTCCAGGGAAACCCAGCGTGCTGCTGCAGCTGATGGTGAAGGGAGAACACTGAAACCAACAGGGAAAACATTCCCAGCTGATGGGGAAGGGAGAACACTGAAACCAGCATGGAAAACATTTCCACCCCCTGTGTCCTGAACCTTCCAGGAGAAGAAGAGACCCTTCAGGAGAATGACATCATTAACGACATGCTAATGAAATTCCAGTGCCACTCAAATGCCTTGGGGGCACATCCTGAACAGTCACACAGCAAGCACCTCGCGATGTGTTTGTACACACAAAACAAAGCCTCAGGAAGGCATGAACTGCACAAACATCCGCCCGCAAGGAGCTGCAACATCGTCCTCCCGAGACATGATTCAGGGAAATTATTTTTGAGATGCTCTCGTGGGGAAGAGGAGTGAATCCCGGAACGCTTCGGGTTGGAAGGGGACCTGGAAGACGGCGCAGTCCCACCGCTCCTCTGCGGGCAGGGAGATCCCAGCAGCATTTCTCAGGGCAGGGAGCCCGGCCCGCTGGGCCACCAGGACAAGCCAGGCACGCAGATGAAAGTGTCACAGCCCCATCAGCAAACCCAGCAGGGCTGTTTGCTCCCCACGCCAGCACTGTGCTGAGGAGCCCCGAGCGCACCGGGGGACACCCGGGCTGTCCCTTGCGCCCCTGTCCCACCGCAGCAGCGACCACCCCCGCCGGAAACCCCTGTCCGTGCGGGGCCCGGGGCAGGACGAGCCCGCAGCCGCCTCCTTCCAGCCGCGCAGCCCCGAGGCCGCTGCCCGCCCCTCACACGGCCTGTCCCTGTTTCCCCTCACGGCCTCGGGCTGGCCCCGGCTCACAGCGGCCTCCGCGCTCCCGCACCGCGCGGCTGGCGGGGCCGGGCCCGGGGGTTTCGGGGGATGCCCGGGCGGTGCCGGGGGTCTCCGCTGCCCCCGCTGTCGCCTGTCCCCGCTGTCCCCAGCCCCGCTCACCCAGGCCCGGCCGCCGCGTCCCGCATCGACCCGGAAGCAGCTCCGCGCATCACGTGACGCCGCGCGCGGTCACGTGGCGGGGCGCTCCCCCCGTTGCCGTGGAGACGGCGACGCCGGTGACGTCATCCGTGTCGCCGAGGGGGGATTCCTTGGGACGCCACGGGAGGAGCGATGGCGGCGCATCGGGGAGGGCATCCTGACCCTCCGCTCGGCCCCCGAGGCGCCTCGGGAGTGCTGCGGCCAGCGCTGGGCTCCTCGGCACAGCGGGGACAGCGACATCCCGGAGCGGGGCCAGGGAGGGTGACAGAGGCGAAGGACGGGAGCATCTCCCTGACAGCGAGCTGGGGCTGTTCAGGGTGAGAAGGGACCTCACCCCTGCCTGGCAGGGAGGGCTCCGAGCAGGGGCCAAGCTCTGCTGCCGGGGCACGGCAATGGCACAAGGGGGATGGGCAGGGACCGAGCCCAGAGATCCCACCTGGACAGGAGGAAGAACTTTACTAAGGAAGAACTTTGTTATCAGGGACCTCGCTGGAGAGATTCCCTGGACACAGCCCTGTGCCTTGGGATGACCCTGCTGGAGCAGGGAGGACCCAGGGAGGAATTTGCCCTGGGCCAGCCTGTGACTCTGTGGTGCCACACAGGGACAGTGCCAAGATCCCTGCGGGGCCAGGGCCCAGCGTGGGGCACAGGATGGCACCCCCGTGCCCCCAGGCTCCTGCTGGAGCTGGGTGCATAAAATTACCTGAAACCTGCCAACAATTAACCACATAAAATCACCTAAAACCCGCCAACCCACAACCACATACAATTACCAAAACCACATAAAATTACCTAAAACCTGCAAAGCCACAACCACGTACAATTACCAAAACCTGCCAACCCACAACCACATAAAATTGCCAAAGCCACATAAAATCACCTAAGACCCGCCAACCCACAACCACATACAATTACCAACACCTGCCAACGCACAACCACATAAAATTACCAAAACCACATAAAATCACCTGAAACCTGCAAACCCACAACCACATACAACTACCAAAACCTGCCAACCCATAACCACATAAAATTACCAAAGCCACATAAAATCACCTAAAACCTGCCAAGCCACAAGCACATAAAATTACCAAAATCACACAAAATCACCTAAAACCTGCCAAACCTTGACCACATAAAATCACCTAAAACCTGCCAACCCACAACCACATAAAATTACCAAAACCACATAAAATCACCTAAAACCTGCCAAGCCACAACCACATACAATTACCAAAACCACATAAAATCACCTAAAACCTGCCAAGCCACAACCACATACAATTACCAAAACCACATAAAATCACCTGAAACCTGCAAACCCACAACCACATACAACTACCAAAACCTGCCAACCCATAACCACATAAAATTACCAAAGCCACATAAAATCACCTAAAACCTGCCAAGCCACAACCTCTACACGTGCAGATGTCAAATGCCAGATGTCAAATGCCAGTGTCAAATGCCAGATGTCAAATGCCAGGTGTCAAATGCCAGGTGTCAAATGCCAGATGTCAAATGCTGGCTCTGTTGGCTCCTGCAGCAGCCACAGCCCTCTGCTGGCAGTGCCCACCTGCCCCTCACCGCTTCACCCCCTCCTCTCCTGCTTGCCCATGCTGGCACCTCCTGTCCTGCAGTGGCTGCTCGAGGACAGAATTGGACAATCCCAGCTTGATCTGGGTTGGAAAGGACCTTAAAGCTCATCCTTCCACCCCTGCATGGGCAGGGACGCCTTCCACTAGTCCAGGCTGCTCCAAGGCTGACCTGGATGACAAATCCTGCTGAGAGCAGGGACAATTCCCCCCTGCCTGGTTCCCTGCTCCATCCTGGCACGGCAGGGAGCAGAGGCTGCCCGGAGCAGGGGCTGTCCTGCATGCCAAGGGCAGGGCACAGGGAGGAGAGCTGCCCCAGCCGCGGCTGAGCGGCTGCAGAGCATCTCCCGGGCTGCCACAGCCCCGGGACAGCTTTACCTGCTCCCCGCTGTCGCCGTGATGTTTTTATGAAATTCCTGTTTTCTCCTATTCTAGCTGAGAAGCCTCAGAAAAGAAATGTAAACAATGAACTGCCTGATGGCAGCGGAGTGTGGTCTGGACATTGTTTACCAACAGGTGCATCTTTGGTTGGTCCTTGTGAGATGTTTCTACTCAATGACCAATCAAAGATCCAGTTCTGTTGGATTTTCTGAGTCACGAGCTTTTGTTATATTTTTTTTTAATTTTTTTACTTTTTTGATAGAGCTTTTCTTTTTATTCTTTTTTTGTATAGTTTTAGTATAACATTATAATATAATATAATACATATAATATAGATTATAAATATAATATAATAAAATGCAATATAATATAATCTTAAATTACATATATTATGTAATATATTATATATTATATAATATATATTATATAGATTATATATTATATATAATATGTAAATATAATATAATATAATATAATATAATATTATATTATATTATATTATATTATATTATATTATATATATAATATAATATAGATTCTAAATATAATGTAATGTAATATAATCTTAAATTATATATATAATATAATATAGATTCTAAATATAATGTAATATAATATAGTATAATGTAATATAATATGATATAAAATATATAATATATAAAATAATATAATCTAATACAATATAATATAATATATTAGCCTTCTGAAACATGGAGTCAGGATTCTCTTCCCTCACCCTGGGGCCCTCAAACACAGCCATAGCCCAGAGCCCGGGCTGGGCACGCTGCTGCCAGGCTGCAGGGCACAGTGGCAGCATTGTGGGGGCACAGCACCGCAGGAGGGGCTCAGCCCAGCCCAGGGGCTGCCTTAACTCCTGCTCTGGCAGCACTTCCCTGCCTCACCTGCACCCTCACAGCTCCTGCTAGGCTGAGGAAGCAATCCTGGCATCCCCAGAGCCGAACCTGAGGGTTCCCCAGCAGAAAATCTCCCTTCCAAGAAGAAAAGTGAGGCCATTGCCATTGCTGGAACCATCAGCACATCACATCAAACCCAGCTCCAAGCTTAAAAGCTGTAATAGGCTTAGTCATAGAATCTAATGAGCTAATCAGAGGTGCCCAGACCTATTACCACCAGGAAAACACAGCTGCACTCTGTGCCGTGCCCTGCTGCTCCTCGGGCTTTTCCAACAAAGCACAGAGCACTTTCTGCAGGACCACGGTGGAGAAAACCTTGCCTGGGTTGCAGACTCACATCACTGCTGCACGTCCTGTGGCACGCTGACCCCTGTGAGGGGCTCAGGGCTCCCCGGGTGTCCCAGCATGTCACACAGACCCTCTCCAGCACCGGCTGTGCCACCCTGCCAGCCACACTCTCCTCCCTCCTCTCCTCTTGGGCTGCTTTCAGCAGCAGCCCCGAGCTGAAATACATTTCTGAAATACATTTCCTGGGCCTGTTTGCCCTTTAACAGACAGGCAACCACTTGGGTGCTCTTCATTTTTACCCTGTTGACACAAAACTGGGTTCATTCTGCTCCTGGGCAGGCCAGCACAGCTGAACATTTCCTTGCTAGCACTCCCTAAAAAACCTTCTCTCCCTGCTCTGAAGGGCTCATTTGGTCCTTTCAATATATTCTGGGGAGAGCTTTGTCTGCACTTGGTTTTCCTTCCCCCTCTGCTTCTCGGATCTGTTTCAGGGAGATAAAGAATTCCATTGCATCCAGAGGCCACGCTCTTCCCCTAACAATCCTCCTGGTTTCTTTTTGCACAGCTCACCTGGGCTATTCAGTTGCTAGAAGGCAGACAGAGCATACTTTAGCTGGTAACTGGCACCACAGTTTGATTGGAAACACATTTCAGGGGCTGCTTTCTATAATTACAGATGGGCTGGATAGAGCAGATGTCTGTGTTAACCTCCACTGGGTCAGTGCTGCAAGTGTGAGAAAGTGGCTGCTGTAGCCCTGGCTGACTTCAGAGCCCATTTCCACGGAGCCTGGGCAGGTCAGGGAATTGTTAACACAATATAATCTTCCCCCTCCAGGGAGCAGTTTGAATTCAGCCCAAGCTAACCCAGATCCTGAGTGCTTATCACGCTGCTGTCTCATTGTTCAGGTTTGGTGGGTCTCCATCTCCTCCTCCCTGGCACACAAGTATCCCCTTGCCCAAGCTTTTACCAGCCCTGGCCCCTCCCTGGCAGGCTCCCCTCTTTCCCACAGCTGCTTCCCCAGGGTTAAACAGGCCATGGGAACTGGGAGAACTGGGATCAGCTCATCCTTCCTCCTGCCTGGCTGTGCAGGGGATACCAGCAGTGATGCCTCACACCCACACTCACCCCACTGACATGTGTGAGGTGACAGGGCCACCAAATCCCAGTTATTTTCATATTTTTACAGCTGGACCTGATTAAACTCAGCAAGCAAAACATGCTTAATATCTGAAAATAATCCCATCCCAAGCCTTCCCTGTAATGCACCACAAATTAATGTCACCACAAATGTCACCGGGGCACTTACCAGGGTCTGAGTTGCACAAACAGAGGCCAGAAGGGAATCACATCCAGAATAAAAGCCACAAACTCCCCTAATTTTACTGCCATTTGGTCTGAAAGGCAAAAAACCCCTCTCATGTATTCCTGGAAAATTACCTGAGATGAAGAATCAAACCCAGTCTGTGAAAAATCAAAGAGTTAATTACTCACTGTGCTAATGAAAAAAAAAAAGAAGGCAAAAAAGCAGGCTTTATTCCAGTTAGCGTGAGGCATCTAAACCCAATTAATTCCCAGCTCAGACTAATAATGTTCTAAAGGTCTGGCTGCACACAGAGCAGGAGTGTCACTGTCACACTCGGGGGCATGGGGACACCACAGAGTTTCCCTGGGTCACACACAGAGATAATGGCAGCAGCAGAGCAAGGGGCATCTTTCTTTTAGACTGTGCTGCTTATCAGAATACTTCTCCCTATATTAAAAACAGCAGTGGTTTTAGGGGAGGGCGGGGGAGAGGATTTAAACCATGCAATTTTCTATTTCTTTTCTGTAGCTTTTTGATCCTTTCACTTTTGGGTCTAGCAAATGCAACTTTCTTCATCCTTGGAGATTATTCTTCAATTCCTCAAAGAAGCTTCAATTTTCTCACAAATCTCTCTTCCTTTCACTTAATTTAAACATTTATGGCCAATTCCATGATTTAATAATGAGAAATAAAATTGGAGATTTACTAAGTGTGGAGAGAAGACCTTTCATTCCATCTGGGGATTAAGAAGGGAGTTAAAGGTGTGAGCCTGACCTGAGCTCCAGGAGAGCCCAATCCTGAGGGATGCTGAGCATTCCCTGCTCCCACCCAAACCAGGGAATGCTGAACACACTGCAGATTTGGCCCCCAAAGACTGAAGCAAGCCCATAAATCCACAGCAGAGCTGTTTCAGAGATATTTTGCTAATAACTTTAGAGCCTGACTTCATTTAGCAGCAGTGGCAGCTGATCAGGTGCAAGCTGCTCCTCGCTCCACCATTAATTTAAGGTAAGTGTTCACTGGGATCTTTGTTCCGCACAAACGCTCCCCAAATCACTTCTTCAGCCTCCGTCAATTACCCGAGACTAATGCTCCTTGAAGTTACCTTTTAGAGCAAACATTTCTCCGTGGCCATAACTCTCAAATATTATCAGTGGCCCAAAGATGGGGACAATGCAGCTTTCAGCCTCGGAAATTGAGGCTGCGCGTTCAAACGGAGAAATCAGAAATAAATCAGAAATAAATCAGCACCGGCAGAGCCCCAAGATCTATTGCATTTTCATAATTTGGCAATTGCTAGGCATGCTCAGAGGATCAAATGGACCTTGAGCTCTTTATGCAGTTGATTTCATTTTCTGGATGGCTACAATTAGATAAAGGCAGCTTTCTCAGGTACTGCTGCAATGGCACTGCTGCAAATGAAGTCTGGCAAATCAAATCTCCCCCCCTGGGGGCCACACTCGCTCAGCTGGCTGCTGTCACCCTCCCCAGCACCGTGGGGACCCTTCTGGGTGCTCAGTGCAGGATGCAGCTGCCCTGCTGTGCTTTTGAGACCCCCAAACTCAGGTGTGACCAGCTCTGTCCTCTCCTGTGGTCCCTCAGCGTGGCATCCTCACATTTGGAAGTGCCACGGCACAGCCAGGCACTCACTGCCCCAGGCTGGGCACAGATCATGCTCAGAGCCCTTCTCCAGCCAGCTATGGATCTGTCCCTGCCGTGGCACCCACCGGTTCCAGACACAGCTCATCTCAGACCACAATTTCCATCCTGTTCACTCAGGCAAAAAGGGCTCCTGCAGACACAAATGAGCCCAGACGTGGAAAAGGCCAAGCCTCCCTCTGCCAAATGTCCTGGATTTGTAGCTCTGATGAGACAGAGAGGTGCCACTGCTGTCTGATTTTGGAATGGGGCTTTGGCTGGGAGAACAGCACAGAACAGAGCTAGAAGCTGTCTCTTCCCATCTTCTGTGTAACAACTCCATTGCGGGTCTGGATCCCACTTGCAGAACGATGCTGGCTGCGTCTGTGGGCTGCCAGAATTCATAATAATTAACCATTAATGTTGGCAAACACTTGGCAAATCTCCACCTGCTCTCAGAGCCCTCCGCAAACAGGAACAGATTAAACCTTGCCAGTCCTACACATTAATCCAAAGATTTCCCTCCACTTCTATTCTCTGACAGGGTATTTAGCAAAGAGGGTGAGACTGGGAAATACTCAGGTCACCCCCATTTTACAGAGTGACATTTCCAAAGCTCCAACAAGCCCTGCTGGTGCATCAAGAGTGAAAGTTTGTGGCCTCCAGCCCTGCCCCATCCTTCCTCTGCCTGCCAAGGCTTCATCCTTATCTCACTGGCAAGAAAGTCCAAGCAGGAAAGGGATGCAGACTCAGCCTGGTCTGTCATGGATCAGCAAACTGGTGGAGAGATAGTTCTGCTTCTGTCCTCGCTGCTGGGACACAGCAGAAAATAACCCAGAAATAGCCCTGAGCAAAGCACAGAGCACGGGGTGCTATGACAGCAGCTCCTCTTGTCCCTGCCATGGCTTGGTGGCATTTTTGCCACCCAGCGTTGCCATCCTTGCTGCTGTTTTCTGACAGCTCCTTGTGGACGTTTTCTTGTCCAAAACAAACCTAAAAGCAGCGGGTTTCACTCCAAAATAGTGATGTCCCCTTGGAATGCAGTGCTTAGTGGAGGAATTAGAATGAAATAGGTTGGTTAGAGTAAAAAATTACATCTTCTAAAACAGCAGACTTCCCCCTCAAAGCCACTCCCTGACAAAACTCCAGTTTTCCACTCAAGGCCTAGCTCCAAACAGAAATACCATCCATTTGACCCAGCCACAGTGTGCCAGGCCCATTAGAAATGGCCAGCAGAAAAACTTTCCTGACAGAGGAGAGCAGCCTGGCTCCCAGGACTCAGAGCAAGGACATTTGGTGGCTTTCTGCTCATGTCTGGCTCCCTCCCATGTCATGACCTTCATTTCAGCTGAGGGCTCAGGCTGCAGAGGCTGAGCAGTTGTTCAATAAACCAGGGGCTGTGTGCTCACCTCCTTGCTCCAGTTTAGCTCAGCCAGCAGCAATCAGAGCATCCTCCCTGGCTGGGCTCAGGAACACTCAGGAGCATTTGCTGTAGACTCTGGAAGAACAATCAGTTTGAGGCTTGCAGCTCAGACATCTCAGTGCCCGTCTGGGAATAAAAAGGTCTTTCTTCTTTTCCTCCCCTGGTTCTTTCCCCTCATTTGTGTTCATTTCTGGCTTTGAAAGGAAATTGCTTTAAATCTCAGCTCAGCAAGAGCTGGAAAGCCAGAGGAACATTCCCTGGCAGTTCAGGCAAAAGCCAGGCTGCAACCTTTTTTTTCTGAGACTGAGCAACATGAGGACAAGTGTTTGGGGAAGAAGAGCAAAGGGACACGTGGCTTGGAAGGCAGAGTGTCCCTGCCCATGGGAAGGGGATGGAACAAGGTCCTTTAAGGTTTCTCCCTACCAAAACCAGCTGGGATTCAGTGATACAGGGAAAGATGGAAGAGGTTTGAAAAAACTTTTATCTAAACTGCCTTTTCCTCCCCAGTGTCAGTGAAAATCCCACTTACCCCGTGGAGAACCTGCCAGGAATGTCCCCTCTCCCTGTCTTTGCACCCCAACAGACATTTTCTGTCCCTTGCACCCTAAACTCCATACATCAAGCACTGAAAACAACAGCCACGATTCGTCCTCTCACATTGATCAAAGCCCAAAAAACGCTGCTCCAAACCAGCTTGAGTCAAGGCACAAGAAATGTTAGGCCTTTCCCCTGTAACAGAGCCTTATTTATCACGGTGGAAAGGGTACTTTGGAGAGGCAAATGGCCAACTAGTCCCTTTGATACATGGAGATGCTTCAAGATAGGTATGATATAGAAAACCTCGGCGGAGATATGTCCCAGCTAATCTGACAGTTATCTCTTTTACAGCCAACTACTGTCATTTCAGTCTTTGAGAACTGCCAGCTATGCTGATAACTGCAGACCTCAACACAGCAGAGGAGAAAGCCTTTGTTAATTAAGCTGCCTTCATTTTCATGCTGCTCTGGCCCCGCCAGGGCTCTCGGGGAGCTGCTGCTGCTGTGTGAACCTTTGTGCTGGTGATGCAGTGCCACACGTCCCCCCCCAGCCAGGGCAGCTGCACATCCTCACCCCCCAGCTGGAATCATCCCTGGGATGAAATGCTGCAGCCCTGCCACCAACCAGACTCATCAGTCACCTGGAACGAAGCAGATTCCCCCCTTGGAGGGGAAAAAAACCTGCCCTGAAGGATGCATAAACCTGCCCATTGTCCTGATTTTCCCAGTGTGGTGTCGTGTTCCAGGGGAGCCTATTTATACTGAATTCATGAGAGCCACTTTGTGCCCAGGAGAGATCAGCCCTGTCTTTTCAATCAGTTAGTGGCCATCAGACACTAATGGGGTTTCTGGAACTGTGGGTGCTTTATGCTCTGTTTTGCAGGTGTTTGGGCTCCCTGAGCTCTTCCCTGAGCTGTGCTCAGCCCCTCACTCCAGGCAAAGGTGATGTTCCCTCACTCTTGGATCCTCAGCAGACTTGCAAGTGTCACATGTGAGCCCAGACTTACTTTTTACCATTTCTGGGTGCAGTTTGCAGTTTTCTCTGCCCGGTTCTGCCCACACTGGGGCTGTTTCCCTTGCCCTGGAGTGGTGCCTCTCTCTCCCCCTGATGGCCACTGCTGCTTTCCCCCTCTAGCCAAAGTCCCTGCAAGAAATTCCATCACCTTTACTGGAAGAACAAGTGAAGCAGAAGAGGGAAACACCCATCCTGTAGGTAATTAACTGCAGAGCTAAATGAAACTAAAGTGTTGGAGGGGCTTTGATCACTCATACTGGGCTTTTCACAGCCCATTTGTGACAGCTTCACCCCAAACCAGTTCATCTTTGCTTATTTGCTCTTACAGAAACTTAGAAATCAGCTTAGAAACCTCCTTAGGACCCAGCCAGACTCCACTGAACAGTTGTCACCCACAGGTCTCTTCTTTTTTACCATTCAGAGCCATCAACCAAGAACCATCCAAACCAGTTGCCCACATTCCTGTGCCTATCCCAGTTTCCCTGTGCCCACAGCTGCAGTTCCCAGCTCCCTGCCAGGTCACAGGGATTCACATCCCTTCTAGAACTCCAAATCTCTGCAACAAAAAGCTGTTCCCTGTGGATCTTCCTCCACCTTTTGTGTCACTTACCTGGTGAGGCACTTGGAGAAGGGCAGGAAGATTTTTGTAGCTGTGGAATGGTTAAAAAGATTCCTGCCTCAGGACCACCGAGGGCTTAGTGTCTGTTCTATAATTTATAGCTCAGCATCTCTCTTCCCAAGGTTTTGTGCTCACAGAACAACCCTTTTGTATTTCATGTACACGGCTCAGCTCAGGAAATGCCCCCAGGTTCGTCCAGGCCTTGTTAATACCTTCACCCATGCACCCTCCGGGGAGAAAACAGCTTTTTATCATTAGGTGAAAATGGAACTGCCTGGAAAAAACAACACAAACACGGGTTTTAGCCCACGAGGAGAGATTCCAGGCCTTTTAGTTAGGAAGCTGCCAGGCTGCTGTCGAGTGAGCCAGGGCTGGAGAAGTGGCTGTCAGGGCAGGGAGACGTGAGCCTAAAACAGAGGGCAGCAGGAGGCTCAAACACACTGGTTAGAGGGGATAAAGCAAAGTATCCCATTTTAATTGATCTAATCTTTGGCTCCCAGTGGAATTTGCAGAGATATCTTACTAGAATTACCCGGGGTTTTATCAGGAGACAGCAATACTGGGAAAGTGCCTTTTGCAAGGCAAACTACTCCAGATCTTGAACTGCATTAGCATTGGGGCTGGCTGAGCAAAAGAGCCCCACAATGGCTTCAAAGATGAGAGGAAAAGAAAAAAAAAACCAAAAAAATAACCTGGGGAGAGAGGGAATGTGTGAGATGTAAACCCATCTGGGCACACAAATGTGTGTGAGCACAAACCCAGCACATGCATAATGCTGCCTGCTCCCTCCAGGGTGGGACTGGAAGGATTTAGCAGGGAGCAGAAAATGCAGGACAGAAGCACATTAGAAAAGGCATCTCAATGACAGCAGCTTTTATCCTCCTTGTCTGAGGTCCATCCCTGCTCTGAGTGCAAAACCTCTGAATATTAAAAAAAAGAAAAACAACTTTAAAAAGAGAGGAGGGCAAGAGGGACATGAAACAAATCTCCTTAAAATACAGATCCAGATATAAAATACCATGTGGGTGGAGCAAGCTAACAGGAGAGATAAAAACCAGGTGGTTTCTCATCTTTTTTTTTTCCTTGACATCCTCTCTCTGAGCAGATGACTGCAAGATCTTTGGAGATGCAGAATAATGTCTAGCTCTGTCAAGATTTCTCTTTATTCAATGCAGAGAAGCAGTGAAAAAAACATCAGGTCTGATAAATGATTCATGGAGCCTTTTCTTCTGCTAATCTGTAAATAAATTTTAAAAAGCAGCTTCCTTTTGATGAATATATTCTGCAGCTCGTAGAAACATGTTGGCCTTTAAGCACAACACAGGCGCTCTCAGATGTCTCTAGTGCTGCTGTCAGGACTCTGAAAGCCCAGCCTGGCTCCTGGCAGAGCTGCACGGAGTTTTACTGACTTGATTCAGCTGAGGATCTGCCTCTCCAACCCCATGGCATGGGGGGAACCTTGCCTCACCTCACTGCTCAGTTTATGCCAGGGAGAGGGGAAAATCCTGTGGATTTAAGGATGTGAAAGCCAGGAAGGAGCTCTGTGAGCATCTCATACGACATCCTAAAAAACAAGCTCTAAATCCTCTCCTTGCTGCCTGTTTTGCAGTCACTGGGAGCAGAGCTTCCCTTCACACCCTGCTGGGGACAACAGAATGGCCCTGCTGTGCCCATCACCACAGTCCACACCCCATTCCCTGTGCATCCTCAGAAACATCTGCTGGAATCATGAGAACAACCCTGCTGTACCTATCACCACGGATCAAACTCCATTCCCTGCCCATCCTCCTCAGAAACATCTGCTGGAATCATGAGAACAACCCCGCTGTGCCCATCACCTTGGATCACACCCCATCCCCTGTGCATCCTCTTCAGAAACATCTTCTGGAATAATCAAAACAACCCTGCTGTGCCCATCACCATGGTCCACACCCCATTCCCTGTGCATCCTCAGAAACATCTGCTGGAACCACCCTGGATTCACCCTTGGGCAGCTCCAACCACCAGCTATGGGAAAGATGGAGCTGCATCCCTGCTCACCCTGCTGTCAGTTCTGAGTTCTTTTTCCAGGTGGTTTCTCATCATTTGGGGGTTTTTTTGTTGTTGTTGTTGTTTTTTTTTTTTTTTTTTTTTTTTTTTAATTGACCTTTGCTTTTTAATTCCTGTTATCCATTCGGCTACAGGTAACAGCAACACCAGGGGTGTGGACACTCTCAGGGAGCAGAGAGCTCCAACAGCTTTTTTTTTTTTTTTTTTTTTTTTTGATTGACCTTTGCTTTTTAATTCCTGTTTTCCATTCGGCTACACATAACAGCAACACCAGGGGTGTGGACACTCTCAGGGAGCAGAGAGCTCCAACAGCCAAAGCACCTCTTGCCTGTCAAGTTGCAGGGTTTTTCCCTCAGCAGCTGGGCCTCAAACTGCCTCACAACTTTCCTGACTCTAAACAGGGAAGGTTTCCCTGCCTAAAAAAGGGGAAGAAAAAAAAAAAAAAAAAAAAAAAAAAAAAAAAAAAAAGCATGATTATACAAGGACATCTTTTATTTCAGTACATTCAAGACAAAAAGAAAAGAAAAACAATTCAAGAACAGGATGTACCTTCACTCAAGGCTTTATCTCCCCTGCCCCTCTCCATTGTCATCTCTTTCCTTTTACAACCAGAAATTGCATAGAATTTGTTTTTTCAATCAGAAAATTAAATTTGCCAGTGTAAACCCCACATCTGTGCCAAGCAGAGGGTGAGCTGCTGCTGTTTCTAGGGAAGTCACTATTTTCCTTACACGAGATCCTGGGCTAATGATTTTCTCAAATGCTGTGTGGCTGGAATTCACCCTGGAAGTTGAGGGTGCTCCGTGGGGTCACGGATTTGGGGAGCTCCTGAGCCTGGGGTAGAGCTCAGAGTCACTTCAGGAGTGTGCAGAGCACAGCCAGGGACACTCTGGGGGTCCCAACACCTCCTCCTCGGCTGGTGGGGATGGGAAGCCTCCCCCAGTGCTCCCCCCTCACCTCCCTCAAAAGGCTCCCCCACACCCCATCCCTAGAATAGAAAGGAAAAGGAAAAAAAAAAGCAAAAGATAACCCCAGAATGAAACAAAAGACACAGAACCCCTGAAATTCCAGGTGTTTCAAGGCCTCTTTGAGTTCATTGTGTTCGTTGGCTGTTTTTTGGCATTTTAATATATGTGTATATATATATATCTATGTATAGATATATTTCTTTATATATGTAATTTCAACAACTCCTCAGATGGACTTCCAGCAAATGCTGCTTCTCACAGGGAGCGTGTCCCATCCCATTCTCCCCTTCCCCCTTCAACCCACCTGCCACCCTTGGAAAAGGAAGAAGAATTCAGCACCTGGTGCCTTGGAGACTGGGCCTTGACATACCCAAATTAAACAAAAAAAACCCCAAAATAATGACTCCTCCCTTCCCACAGCCACGGCAAATAAAAAGTCTCCCCTTGCCCTTGGAGAACATCCCCCAGTAAGTGATGGAGAGGCAGCGCCACTGTCCTTTCTCCTGACCTTGGAGGGGTGAGAAGTTCCAGGGAGCCCTCCTTGCCCCTGGGTGGGCAATACCTGCTCCACCAGCCACCCACCACGTCCCTCCTTCCCAGAGAAAACCTCTGGACCTCCACCAGCCTGAGGACCTCCCTCCTGCCACGCCAGGCCGCAGCGGACACCGAAACCGCAGCCAGGCCTCAGCGTCCGCGCCGAGGCGCACCTTGCTCTGGAGAAGCCGGGTAACTGCTATTGATTTAAAAACGAGTTGACATTGTACAAGTCCGTGTTCTGTAAAATGGAACAGGACCCTCTCGGCCCACCCCGACGCCCGCCGGGCCCGGCGCTACTCGGGCCCGCTGCTGTTGGTGGCCTTGTCCCACTCCAGGCTCTCCTCGCTCCGCGCCGGTGACCCCGCGGCCGGCCGCGCCCGGAGCCCCTGGAAGCGGCGGCACTCGGGGCACACGCGGATGTGGGTGCAGCCCCGGGCGACCAGGGCGGCCTCTTGTGCCAGTCTTTGTGCCAGGGGGTCTGGCTCGCCCCCGCTGCACAGCTTGCCGTTGCTGAGCGTGGTTGTGCTGCGGGCTCGGCGCTCCTCGGGCAGAGCGGGGCGAGTCCGTACCACCCCCCCTCGCCTCCGACGGGGGTGGAAACTGTCCTTGCACAGGATGATGTTGCGCAGCTCCGTCACCATCTCTTGGCACACCGACACCTGCGGGGGAGAATGGAGCTGTCCTGCTCACCTGGGAGAGCTCTGAGTCCCTCAGGGGCTCTGGGTCCTGGAGTGATGAGGGCTTGGAGTGACCTGGGATGGTGGGAGGTGTCCCTGAGCATGGAAGGGGGTGGAACTGGATGAGCTTTAAGGTCCCTTCCAACCCAGGATGTTTTAAGATTTGGTGATTCTGACACCAAATTTTGATGGACTCAGTGCTGCTGGTTTTCAACATCAATGCTCAGAATCTCCACTTGATTTAACCCAATTCTGCCTCTCATCAGAGACCCCCAATGTGTTCTTCAGCCCCAGATCAGTACAAGATCCAAAACTGCTGCAGGTGGAAATCCCATCCCCAGGAAAGGTACCTGGATGTTGTACACATCTTTGATCCCTTTGAAAGCCCTTGGAGCCTCTCTACAGCCTCGCTCTGAGTAGGAGTGCATGAGAAGCTCATGGATTTTAGACCCTGCCCAAAGGACCAAGCCTGTTCCTGGGTTTGAGCTGTCTTGGCTGGGATTGCTCCTCAGCCTGGGTGCATGACTTGCTCTAGAACAACCCACAGACAGCAATAAACACACCCTGTCCCCTCAGGACACTCCCAGGTCCTACCTCCGACTGCTCAGAGTGTCGAAGGCTCCACAAAAATTCCAGCATTGCCATAAAAATTGCTACGATTAAGCCACAGATGAGCACCACGAAGATTCCACCAATGTTCTCCATCCCCAAGCCTAAAATAAAGCAGGAGAGACACTCTGGAGAGGCAGACACGTCATAAACCTCAAGTATCACTGCACAGAACGCCCAGGCTTTGCTGTTTTGTTGGCATTGTAGATGCCCAGCCAGGGACCAAAAGCACCAAGCCAGCAGTGCCCTATTAATAGCTCCCTGCATGACTCAGATGGCCCAAGTGAGTGACTTGCAATGACTGCAGGATCGAAGATGCCTGCTCAGAAATGATGATTTTGCAGATAAACAGCCAGAAACGTTGGAGGGGAAGCACAAAGCAATTTGTGGAAAAACTGAAAACAGGATGGGAAAAACGCAGGATCAAAGGGGCACATTAATCCCTGCAAATTATTCACCAAGCTCCAGTGGCTTTGAACTTGAAAAGGAAGAGGAGCAAGGTTGTTAAAGGAGCAGAGATAAAGGAGACAGCGAAGGGCTTTAAAGGAAGCTGGAACCAGGAAAAGCTCCTTTGATTGCATCACAAAGTGCTGCAGGAAAATGACTCCGGCTGCTCGGACTGCAGTGGGAAAGGAGAGGCTCCAAACAAGAGCAGGATGCTGTGTCACTACAGGGTGACAAAATGGGGTCCCTGCCACCCTAGGGGACCTGGCTGTGCGTTGGGTGTCTCTGCCCAGCACCCCTGGCCCATGAGGAGGGAACAGCCCCTTCTGTGGACAGCTCATCCCACCTGCTCCCACAACTCACCTCCTATGGGATGACCACCATGCCTACCCAGCCTGCATTCCAGAAAGTTCCACCAGCTGAAGGAACATCCATCCCTTAAAAACATGAGCTTTCTATGCGCTGAGGCCATCACTTCACTTGCCACCACAGCCCTGGTCCCCAAAGCTGTGCCTCCATCTGCGTGGGAGATGAGCCGACCCCAACATTTGTTCTCCTGGGATGTGGTTCCTGTCTCGTGTGTTTGGTTTGGGTCCCTGATTGGATTGATTACTAAAAAACATGTGTTCTGCCCTGGGTTGGCTGTGTGAGGCCATTACTCAACAAGAACATCTATAAAAATCTTCCTCTCCCTCCTGTAGCATTAAATCAAAGTGTAAGAATAGATGATTTATTGACTTGATCTCGGCGTGGCTTTTGGACATAAAACCTCACCAAAATCCTTGTAAATCGCTGACCTGTTTTGTTCTAAAACTTAGCAGGTCACATTTCTGCCTCCTCCTCCGTCATTCTTTTGGCACCACCCCCAGAGCAATGCAGGGAGTCTGTAAATCAGAGACTTTTGCAGAGGTGGTTCCACAGCAATGGCAAGGCAGATAAAACAGCCCAGAATCACAATTCAGACCCAAATGGAAAGGCCATCCACTCCCCCCAGCAGCTCACAAGTGTGAATTTAGAGTTTGTATCTCTCTGTACACATCCTCCTATCGTTCTGTCTGGGTGCCACCTCAGACACCCAAGCTCACTGAGAGATATTTCCTTTCTCCATAGAGCTACAGCCTTCCTCATCTCCTAAACTGAAGAAGTGAGCCACGGCATAGGGAACAAAACAGGAACAGCAGAAAAACTTACCCAGGGTCAGAGATTGTGCTGGGTAGTGCCAGAAACAGCCCAGCTTCCCCCTTCCAAAGCCACCTCAAAACAGATTCCACCTTAGAGTTGCTTTTGGCACAGTCCAAGGAAAAAAAAAAAACCCTTCCACCTTCAAAAGTAACTCATTTAATAGCAATAACCTGATGTCTTACACCTTCAGCCTGAAGATAAATAACTGGGGTTGTCTGTAGAGCAGCACTGCCCAAAAGTGAGCATCACCTCCCAGCCCCATGGGGTGCCAGCAGGAACGGCACAGACACACACACACCTACACCTGCTGCAAGGTCAAAACCCCAAAAGAGCTTTCCCAGCCCTGGCTTGGCTCTTTTCTCTGCTCCCACACAGGTCACAAGGCTGTGCTTTTAACTGGGGGGCCTGCTGCCCTCGCAGAAAACACTTGCTGAGGAAAGGGCTGCTGCCAAAACTAAAAAATGCAGCAACTGTGTTAAGCTGGCAACTGCTTTCATGCTGGGACATCAGCCTAATGTGGTGGCTTTTATGGCAATTTGCATAGCATTACCCAAAAGAATTTGCTCCTCAGTTTACAAATGTGCTAATAAAGTCCTTGTGTCCCTTCTCTGGCTGTTTAAAAGACGCTTTCACTTGGAGCCATTAACCAGCGGGCCTGTGGTGGAGATCCATCTCCCTTCAAGGAACCCAGGATTTTGGTCTGATCCCTTCAGCCATCCATTTTCCCAGACATTCATTAGAAGCTAATTTACCCTCCATATGCCTCCAATATTTGTCATTTGGTTGTTCCCGCTATCTCTGCCCCAGGCAAAAACACACAGTGTGAGGCACAGCGGAGCTGTTTGGCTTTCTCCTTGAGTTGTGAAGGAAGGAATCTCAGGTCAGGACAAGGGGAAAAAGTGATTCCCAGGCAGAAAACCTGGCAGACATGCAGCTGGGTGTTCATCCTCGCACCTCTGGCCAGGATGTTTCTGTGCCTGGTCCCTTGGGAGTGCAGGGCTTACCTTTGGCTCTGTGGTCCTCCTCTTTGGGGCACTTCCCTCCTTCCCACCACTTGCGCTTCAGGATTTCCAGGCGGTTGTTCTCCTGCAGCTGGAGGATGGCCAGGTCGAACTCGTCGCGGAACACGGAGCCTGCAACGCCGAGAGGGACGTGGTAGGGCCCCACCTTCCTCCCCATCATCATCCTCGCCACTCACCCCACCCCAGCGTGCCCAGCTAGCACAGCTCCTCTCTGGGTGGCTTGGAGGGGCTGTCAGTCCATGCAAGCCATGGAAAGCTGCAGCCACCCCACTGGGAACGTCACCTGGTTAATGTCACTTGCAGAAGGTGACTTCACCTGGCCACCAGCAGCCACACAGGGCTCTCTGGAGCAGGTCCATGGCAAGGAGAGCTTTGGCTTTTGAATGAGCAGTTCGGTATCCTGCTCCTGCAGACCATGGAGGTCCCTCTCTTGTTCCAACTCCAGTTCAACCTTGTTCTAATGCTCCTTCCCTCAAACTGGTCACAGAATAGAAATACTGAGTTGGAAGGAGCCCAAGGATCATGGAAGCCAAAATGTCCATGTTGGAGGAGCTCAGTCCTGGGCTGGGCACAGAGCTCTGCTGCAGTCCCAGTGTCTGCTACCAGAGATCCTTGTCTGCCACCAGAGATCCTTGTCTGGTACAAGAAATCCTTGTCTGCCACCAGAGATCCTGAGGAAGGGCCATGGGAAAGACTCTGCTTCTCCCAGTAACTCTGCACTATTGTCCCAGCCTGCAGCTTTCTGCTCCTCTTATCTGCTACGGTTTCACTGTTTAACAAGACAATGTCAGAACAAATTTAGCCCTGAAGGTAGGGATTTGTACTCACTTTGATCAGGTTGCTGTGACTTTACAAGCTTACCCATGTTCCCTAAACTAGAGTGGCTGTTTGTGTGACGGGGGCCTTATGTAATCCACCTCAACTTTGTGTTGCTAAATGCCAGGGCTTAAAGGTCAGGACAAGGCTTCCAGGCTGTCCAAAAGACCAGCGGATCGTTTGGAACAACAACTAAACCCTTATTTAGTGGTGATGTTCTCTTGTGAGCTCGTACATTTGAAAGACAAAACCCCTGCATTTGTTAAACCTGATGAGAGCCCCTGAATCACCCAGCTCTCTGGCCTGCAGTTTCAAAAACCACCAGCTGTTAAGACATTCCTGCTAAAAACTACCAGAATTACCACAGCATTACTTTGACATCACTTCTGGGATTAAAACAAGGAGCACGAAACGATGCACAAACACTGGTTGGGGAAGGAAACAGCAAAGAGCAAGTATGCAGAAAACAAGCAGCAATTTTGAGACATCTTTCACATGAATCATTGAAAGAGCCTCGGTCGCGTCTCACATGGCTCTGGACCAGAGCAGGGTCTCACATCTGGCTCTGGACCAGAGCAGGGTCTTGCACATCTGGCTCTGGACCAGAGCAGGGTCTTGCACATCTGGCTCTGAGCACGGGCAACAGGTAAGAAATTAAAAGGACCCTGTGAGATGCAACGTTGGCTTTTAGAGCCGGCGCAGCCTTTGGAACGCTCCGGTCCTCTGCCGACAGCCGAGAAGGACTAGAATTGTTCTTCACTGCCTACCGACGGGCATGCCAATCCCGTAGCCCTTGGTGTCCAGAAGGCCCCCGACCTGCGTGAGGTTGCAATTGCGCTGCCGATAATACTCGTTCATGGTGGACTCCAGCAGGAAGGCGTAGTTGGAGTTCAGCACGCGCGCGATCCCTTCCTCCGTGCTCTTCACGAAGACGCTGGGCTGCTTGGAGTACATGTAATTCCACATCCGCTGGTACGTCTGGTAGCGGGAGTTCTGCGGGGGGGAAAGAGGCAGACACAGCTCAGGGAGGAGATTTGGGGTAAATTAGATTCTGTCCTAGGTGACAATATTAAGATATATTCTATTCCCATCGTCAAGAGGTGCTAAAACCAGGAGGGGCGTTGTTTCTTCTTTACCTCCTGTTAATGGGCCCATCAATGCCTTGCCAATGACTCAGAGATAATTCCCTCCAGGAGCCATTTCTGTTTAATGGACCCAGCACATGACTCACAGAAGGAGAACAGCCCATTGTGAGATGCTCCACCCAGGAGGGAGGAGCTGAGCAAACCCACCTGGATATAATCGGGGATATGGGACACAACGAGCAATCTTTCCACTGGATTCCCAGAGGAATGGCCGTCTTTTCCACTGGATCTTTAGAGGAAGACTACACCCTTTCTAGAGGATCACTGTTCCAACAGAACCACATTCGCGATCCCTTCCTCCGTGCTCTTCACGAAGACGCTGGGCTGCTTGGAGTACATGTAATTCCACATCCGCTGGTACGTCTGGTAGCGGGAGTTCTGCGGGGGGGAAAGAGGCAGACACAGCTCAGGGAGGAGATTTGGGGTAAATTAGATCCTGTCCTAGGTGACAATATTAAGATATATTCTATTCCCATCGTCAAGAGGTGCTGAAACCAGGAGGGGCGTTGTTTCTTCCTTATCTCCTGTTAATGGGCCCATCAATGCCTTGCCAATGACTCAGAAATAATTCCCTCCAGGAGCCATTTCTATTTAATGGACCCACCACATGACTCACAAAATGGGAACAGCCCACTGTGAGATGCTCCACCCAAGAGGGAGGAGCTAAGCATCCCCACCTGGATATAATCTGGGGTTTGGGACATAGCAGTCTTTCCACTGGATTCCCAGAGGAATGGCTGTCTTTTCCACTGGATCTTCAGAGGAAGACTACACCCTTTCTACAGGATCACTGCTCCAACAGAACCACATCTGCCACCCCAGGAGGACTACAGCCACCAATCCAACCGGACTGCTACCAACACCCTGACCAACAGGGTGTCAGATTGTATTCTGATTTTGTCAGTGTTCTTTTCTTTTGTATTGTTGCATCTATTTTGGTTTTATTTTTCCTTTTCCTAATAAACTGTATTTCTGACTTGGGAGTCTCTCACTGGTTTTGCTTTCAAACCAGAACAGACCCCTAAAATTAAACCCCCATATCAGGCACTGTTGCAGAAAGGCCACAATGGAGAGGGGAATCAAATCTGGTTTCAGATTCAGCATGGATTTTGATGCCTTATCTTTGTTTATGTCAAAGAGGCCCAAATGTGTTGGGAGTTTGTTGGAAAAGCTGGGCGTGAAATGCCCCAATTCCAACAGGGTCTGGCAAAACTCTTTGTGTAAATTCAATTTTAGAAAAAAAACCATAGATTTCAGTGACCACATATCAAGAACACACAAAAAATGCCTGAAATAGCTCCTGCTTGGTTGATTGAAACCTCCGAGTGATCACACTACACCGACAATCCCTCAAACATTGTCCCAACAGTTCTTCAGTGTCAGAGCCAGACTCCAGCACCCTGAGGAGGGCACTGAAGGCTGGGGGCAGCACAAAAGCTCTCTGGAGATTGTTGCTCACAAATTTAATTCAAAAAATAATCCAGATTTGGTTCACCCCTCTGTGAGGCAAGTTAAAGTGCTTGCTGGAAAGAACTGGGGTTTTTTTTGTCATTGATTACAATAAACCAAAGCTCAGCCAGCCCCACATCCTCAGAGCTAGCTGCTGGCTGAACCACCTTGGTCCGATGAAAAGAAAGCTGAGAATGATGAATCTCTCTTGCCTGTGCTGAGCAGAGAGTGAAACCTGCTTGCACAAAGACTGAATATAAACACACCCTGCTCTACATGAGGATTTTCATACTGTCAAGGGCTCGTTTTCTGTGGCTGGTGAGCAGTGCTGGAGAGCCTCAGGGAATCTGCTGCTGACCCAGTTCCTGTCCTCATCTGTCCAGCTCTGTCCTCTGGGTGCAGCCACTTGGGCAGGAGACAGATGAGCAGGGGGGGGTTGGTTCTGTTTCACTGCATTTTTAGACCTTAAACTGTGTGTGTCAGTGTCAGGGGAAGCACTGCCAGGACAAGGTGCCTCAGGAGGGGACAAACATTCCTTCATGCACCAGGAAGGGAGGGGGGACGGAGGCACTTATCCATCACTACTTTAACCTCCCCATCCTTACACCAGAGGCAAATGCATCCCAACACAGCTTCAAGCACCACAAATGGGACAAAACCTTCTTTTCCTAATTTCCTCTCTGATTTCCTCGCTGCCAGGCAGAGACAGTCAGGGGTTTAAACTTGAAAGCTTTCCTCAAGTGAGCCGCACGTATACAACCACCTCCCTCACTTAGGCCCTGCTCAGCTCATTTTAGATGTAAAGTTTGGCTTAAAAGTAGCTCTTTTCCATACCCCTGAAGAGCATAAAGTTGGGCTCAAAAGCTCAGGCTGACTCCAGAGATTTCCCAGCCTTCCAAATTCAGTTCAGACTCAGAGTGGAGGGAAAGAGTGAGAACAAGCTTTCTCTCCTTTTGGAATTTCAACAAGCAATAAATAAATAAATAATCCTCAAGCAGTTCTTTGTGTGTTCAGAGCGCTGCAGAAAATATTCACTCATTTATTTCCCTTCTGAGCAGAGCAGAGAAGATAAAAATTAAATTGGGCTAAATGGCCCACATAACTTTACATACATTTGACTTATTTCAGTGCCACTGACCTTACACAGGCTCCAGAACTTTGACTTCTGTGAGCCTGCCTGGGCTGTGCAAATGTTTCTTTTCTTATCCCACCTGAAAGACTCTCCAATAAAAGCTAAAACCATGCAGAGACCCGTGAAAATTTGAACTCCTTGTCGAATTGCCTTTCTGTGTCCTCCACCATGCCTCTCCCACCATTCATCCTGTGCAGTCATCTCTCCAGAGGTTCCCCTTCCTGCCAGCAACTGGAGTGACACAGGGGCACAGCAGGCTGAGGGGACACCCCAATCTGATTGAGGGGTGCCCTGTGCACCCCCTGCCCCCCAGCCAGCCAAAAAAATGGGGTTTACTTGGAAGAAAGTCATGCTGGAGCCGCCGTGGATGGTGCCGTACTCGATGGTTGTCTGGTCAGCAAGGTCATCCACAGACTCGATGGGGACGTCCATCCTCTGCACGGTCAGGAATGCTGCCAGGTTGGCCGTGTAGGAGGAGATGATGATCAAGGTGAATGCCCACCTAGGGGGAGGGAAGGGAAGGTGTGGTTTCCCTCAGGAAATCTGCGTGTCCATCACAGAATCGCAGAATCGCTGAGGTTGCAAACTCCCTCCAAAACCATCACCTTGTCGCGCAGACAAGTGAGTGCCACATCCAGTCATCCTTGAACACCTCCACCTGGGCAGCCCCTCCCAAAGTCCCACAGCCCTTTCCATGAGGAAATCCCTCCTCCACACCCACCTCTGCCCAGAGAAACCTTCCTGAAAGGAAGGGCTGCCCCCCTTACCAGACTCCGCTGACGCAGCGCGTGGACAGAGCCTGGGGGGCAATGGTGGAGCCCTGCTGCATGAACCCCCCCACTGGGAACCACAGCGAGTTCCCCAGGGAGTACTGGTTCACCAGGAGGTTGCATCGACCTTGGGAGCAGGGGTGGGGGCTGTACCACTCATATGGTGTCAGCCTGAAAGGACAAGAAAAGGAGAGCTCAGGGAATGTGCTGGGAAATGGGACACTTAAAAAAAAAAAAAACCAAAAAAACCCAAAAAACAAAAAAAAAAAAAAAAAAAACAAAAAAAAAAACAAAACAA